>NC_056751.1:737697353-737799420 GCF_019279795.1 Protopterus annectens | reverse complement strand
AAACCCGGCGGACCCAGACTTTGGAATTCGGACGACCGAGGACCCGCCTGACGGCAGGATAACCCAAGTGTGATGACTGCAGCTGTATGCACGATGGACATCTGCTTCTGCTTCGGGCACCGCATGGCAAGAAAGACTGATGTAATGGCGTCAGCTGCATGTTTTGTACCCGATGACATGGAAGAAGCGACAGCATCCAACGCAGAAATCCCAAGACTCTGGTATTCAGGCCAGCTGAGGGCTACCTGCAGGCAGATAATCCAAATGTGATAACTGTAGATGTTCTTCGTGTTTCACTGCTGCAGTCATCTGGCATTTACCAATCCCCATGGGTGCTGGTTAACAGAGTTTACTGCACTTATCATTCTTTCAGTCTAGAAATAACAGACCAAGTTTGAAATGGATGCCCATTCACTCTTGCAGTGAAAAGAACTGAAGATGGTTGTTAGTTACACACTCCTTTAAATAAAGAAAAAAACTTGAATAAGATCTGCATTCTGGCAAAAACCTGCTATCGACTTGTGGCTAAATCCCATCCAAGGATGCACTGCAGCAACAATCCGTACCAACAGTATCTAAAGGAATCCATCTAAGTCTGCCCAGTTAGGAAGGGCCAAGGACAGAAAGTTCAGTTGTGTACACTTACCATAAATGTAGATGTTCAAGTGTATTCACTGTTGCAGTCATCACACATTTGGGTTATCCCTGGCAGGGTAGCCCTTGGCCTGCCCAAATACCAGAGTCTTAGTATTTCTGCGTTGGTTGCTGTCGCTTCAGGACTGACGTCAGGTCGTCAGTAGTATAAAGAAGGCAGCCATTGCCATTACATCAGTTTTTCTTGCCCTAAACTGTCCAAGAGCCCCCAAGTGGGAGCCAGGTTCTGGTGGAAGAACCCCACCAGTAGAAAGTAAATACCAGTATGTCCCTTGTAAGGAAAGAGAAGAAAGAACAGGGGGATGGAGGGGGGGGACCAGGACTGCAATAGCAAATACACTCGAACATCTACATTTATGGTAAGTGTACACAACTGTATTATGTTCTTCATGTTTCAATGTTGCAGTCATCATATTTGGGTTGATTCCCAAAGCTGAAGAAAAGGGTGGAGGCAGTTAAGGAAACAAGGGGCTGGTTAGGATGCCCTGCAAGACTGCAGAGGCAAACCCTGCCCTGGATTTGGAGAAGATAGATGGGCAGGTGGTAATGTTTTGTGAAGGTGTCCAGGTGGCACCCTCCAGGATGTCCCTGGTGGGGACTCCTCTGAGGAAAGCTGCAGAGGTGGCGGCTGCTCTGGTGGAGTGAGTCCTGACCTCCTTAGGGGAAGGTTTTCCATGTTGTTTGTAGCAGAAATTGATGCAGTGTGCTATCCATTTGGAGATGGTTTGTTTGGAGATGGCTTTGCCCTCTGCCCCTGCAGCAAAGCTAACTGCAATTGATCAGACTTTCTGAAGGATTTAGTCCTGTCCAGATAGTATCTGAGCTGTCTGTGCACATCTAGAGAGTGCAGGATCCTTTCCCCCTTGTTCTGTGGGTTAGGGAAAAAGGTGGGTAAATGAATGGATTGGTTAAGAGCCACAATGGACACCACCTTCAGCATGAAGGATGGGTTAGTTCTGAAGAATACCCTGTCAGCATGGAAGATGATGAAGGGTTCCACAGCCATGAGCACTTGTAGCTCAGAGACTCTTCTGGCTGAAGTGATGGCCAAAAGGAAAGCGGTCTTCCAGGAGAGAAGTTTTAGCTCTGCTGAACAGGCAGGTTTGAAGGGGGGAGGGGGAGCTTTTCCAACACAAAGTTAACGTCCCAAGCTGGGGTTGGTGCTCTTCTGGGTGGGCTCAAGTTGCTAGCCCCTCTTAGGAACCGTTTGATCAGATGGTGTGAGAAAAGGGGCTGCTCAGTGGGAAAATGAGCAGAGATAGTAGAGGCATGAATTTTAACAGAGAAACAGGAGAGTTCACTGTGTAGCAGGTCAGCCAAGTAACCCAGGATGAGAGGGAGGGAGGGAGGGCTGTGCCATATTGGCTCCCTTAGCCTAAATCCAGGTGCAAAACCTTTTTAGCCTAAATCCAGGTGCAGAACCCTTTTCCATTTGTCAGCGTAATACTTCCTAGTGCTAGGGCATCTGGCCTCATGTATAACATCTAGAACCTGTTTGCTGAGGTTGACAGATTGATTGGGAGTTGGGGAATAAGCCAAACTGAGTGTCTGTTGGGGATGCATAAATTCCCCTTCCCCCTGGGTCAGGAGGTTTGGAATCTGAGGGAGATGCCAAGGTGGCAGAGGGGACAGGCTGCGCAGCAAAGGGTACCAGTGCTGGCGAGGCCAGTCTGGAGCTATTAGAAATGTCCTTGGTTTTTCCTCCTTTACTTCGGGAAGTACTCTGGGGATGAGAGGTAGTGGAGGAAAGGCATAGATCGATAGACTGACCCAGGGGAAGGACAGGGCATCCACTTTCCAAGCCCTGCAGTGATGCTCCCTGGTGCAAAACTTGCTGAGCTGATGGTTGGTGTGGGAAGCAAAGAGGTCGACCTTCGGGGTGCCCCATTTCAGAGCTATTAGGGTGAAGGTTCTTCTGTTGAGCTGCCACTCGTGTGGCTCCAAAAGATTTCTGCTTAATTGGTCCACCAGAGAGTTGAGAGAACCCGGTAGGAATTATACTAACAGGTAGAGTTGCATGGCAGAGGGTGTGTGCTAAAGGGTCATAGCCAGTCTGCATAGAGGGTAGGACTGAGTCTCTCCCTGTTTGTTGATGTACCACATCACAGTTGTGTTGTTTGTTTGAACAGGAGAGCCCCTGGGGAGAGCAAGGGCTTGGAAGCTATCAAGGCGTGCTGGACAGCTATCACCTCTTTTTGCGTGATGTGCAGATGAATTTGCTGTGAGCTCCATTGGCCTGTATGCACCTGCCGTCCAGGTGTGCGCCCCAGGCATAATCTGATGCATCTGTGGTGAGGGTCCGGGCGGCATGGGGTGGTGAGAAAGGTAGTCCTTTGTCATGCTGTTGCCTACAAAAAAATCTTTTCCTGAGTTAAGGTATTATAGGTATAAGAGTCTCCAGGTCTTAAGAGTGTTGGCACCACAAAGGCTTTTCAGGTACCATTGAAGTTTCCTCATATACAGTCTGGCATATGGAAGGAGTAGAATGCAAGATGCCATGAACCCCAGAGCTTTCAGGATTTTCCTTGCAGATAGCTGGGGTCTGGTGGCTAGTTGAGAGAAGCAGGCTGTCAGGAAGATTTGCTTTTCTGTTGTAAAGAATGCCATCTGGGATGCTGTGTCCAGGCTTGTTCCCAGGAATATAATCCTATGGGTGGGTACCTGTTTTGGATTTCTTTTCGTTGATTGTGTATCCTAGGGAGGTTAGTAGGGACTTTACAAAGGCCAGGTGCTTGAGCAGCTTTTCCTGGTTGTCTGCCTGAATTAGCCAGCCGTCCAAGTATGGGTAAATCTGGATATTCCTTAGTCTGCAAAAGGCAATGGCCGGAGCCAGACATTTTGTGAAAACTCTGGGAGTAGTAGATAAGCTAAACGGAAGCGTAGAGAACTGAAAGTGCTGAGATTCTGCTCTGACGCGGAGATATTTCCTGCATGACTCCCTGATAGGAATGTGGAGGTAGGCCTCCTTTAGGCCTAGGGTGGTTGGCCAAGCATCCTTGCAGAGCATGGATAGCAGCTGCTGTAGGGTGAGCATTTTGAATTTTGGGATCACCAGGAAGGTGTTTAGAATGGATAGATCGAAAATGGGGCATCAGGTGCCCTCTTTCCTGGGTACCAGAAAAAGTCTGGAGTAGAAACCTTGGCCTTTCTGTTCTGCAGGAACCTGCTCTACTGCCCTCATGAAAATGGGGGAAAGGACTTGCTTTGCGCCTCTGCCCATTGGTAGATCTGGGAACCCTTTTGGAGTTGGAAGGGTGTGGGAAGAAAATTTGTATCCCTGGGAACCATGTTGAGAAAAGTACAGTTTTGTACCTACCATAAATGTAGATGTCCGAACAGGATAGCATCTGCAGTCCTTACAAATGGGTTGTCCTGTCGTCAGGCAGCCCTTGATTGTGGATTCCAAAGTCTGGCTCTGGCCTCGGCTGGTGTCACTTTCCCCGGGCGTCATCTCTGCTGGTCTTGGTATAAAGGCATCAGGCCGAGCCCACCCTTCTCAGTGTTTCTTGCCCCAGATGCCAGTTGCCCTCTTGGTAAGCTAATTTTTGGATAAATGCCAATGTTTCCAAAAAGTAGAAGGCAAACACAAAAAATAAGCATGTATGTACATATATACAAACAAATACACTATAAGAGATCCCCCCAGCTACAGGTGGGTAAAATAAATACCCTAGTACCAACAGGAGAGCTATTAGGTGGTACAACCTGGAGTAGTACCACAGAGGGAAGGAGGGAGGTAATCCTGACTGCAGATGCTATCCTGTTCGGACATCTACATTTATGGTAGGTACAAAACTGTACTATGTCCTTCAAGGATGCATCTGCAGTCCTAAAATGGGTAAGTGAGAATACCATAGCCAAACTAGGGGAGGAGGAAGAATTTATGGTGTTAGGATCCCTTGCAAAACAGCAGTGGCAAACCCCCTGCTCGGATCTAGAGTATAGAGGTAAGTTATAATGCTTGGCAAATGTATGCACGGAGGTCCAAGTAGCAGCCTCAATAATGTCCTTGGTAGCCACCTCGTGAAGAAAGCTGTGGTAGTGGCTGTAGCCCTTGTAGAATGAGGCCTTATGTTCTGTGGAATTTGCTTTCCATGGTAGGAGTAACAGAATCTTATGCAATTTCCTATCCACACTTGGAGATTGTCTGTTTGAAATTGCTTTTCCTTCCCTTCCTGCATAAGCTACTAGAAGCTGGTCAGTTTTCTATTGCCCTTTGGTTCTGTCCAGGTAGTAGCGCAACTGTCTATGTACATCCAAGGTATGCAGCAGTCTTTCCCCTGTTCTGTGGATTGGGAAGAAGGTAGGTAGGTGGATTGCCTGGTTTAGAGACACTCTGGATACCACCTTAGGCATAAATGTAGGATTAGTTCTCATGGACACTATCTTGATGGAAGATTAGGAAGGGTTGTACTGCCATTAAGGCCTGTAGTTCCGAAACCCTTCTTGCTGAAGTAACTGCCAGTAGGAAAGCAGTTTTCCAGGATAGGTGTTGAAGATCTGCTGTTGCTGTTGCTGGTTCAATGGAGGAGTGTCAATTTTCTAGCACAAAGTTCAAGTCCCATGCTGGTATTGGTGGTTTCCTAGGAGGTTTTACATTCTTGATTCCTCTGAGGAACTGCCTGAGTAGAGGATGTGAGAAGACAGGGGGATCAAGCTGTATTCTGCAGAAATAGCTGATGCATGTATCTTGATGGAGGAATAGACAGGCCTGTATGGAGAAGTCACCTGCCAAATACTCCAGGATGTTGGCAATATTTATCTTTGACACATCTTTCCTCTTTCAGTACCCAAATGACAAACCTTTTCCATTTTCCCTGCATAGTTCCTTCTTGTTGAAGGTCCGGGCCTCAAGGATAATGTCTTTAACCCTTTGGGATAAATCTAAGTTAATAAATCTATGTAATGTTCCAGGCAGTCAGTTGCAGAGTTTTCAGGTTTGGATGCAGGATGTTGTAGTCGCTCTGAGTTAACATCAGAGGAATCAGGGTAGTGTCCACGTCCCCGAGACATGCTCCTCAGCAATGGATACCAATGTTGTCTTGGCCAATTTGGAGCTATCAGAATTATCCTTGGGCGCCTTCCTCTTTGATTTTCAGTAGTACCTTGTGCATCAAGGAAGAGGTGGAAATGCATATGCTGTCAGGCCTTTTCAACTGAAGGATAGAGAGTCCACCTTCCAAGCAAGTGGGTGGAATGTCCTTGTGCAGAATTTCTTGAGCTGGTGATTGGTGGGGATGTGAATAGGTCTATTTGTGGCATTCCCCATTTCTTTGTGATGGCCTTGATGTCCGGGTGGTAGTTCCATTCGTGAGCATCCGAGGTAGTTCTGCTTAACATGTCTGCTAGGATGTTTCTTTTCCCGTACAAATATTGCCTGTAACTGAACGTTGTAGCTCAGAGCCATATTCCAGGTCCAGAGTCATTCGATTAGTGCCTTATGAATGAGTGCCTGTGTTGTTAGGGGGTATGAATGTGCCCCCTGTTTGTTGATGTACCACATGACTGTGGTGTTGTCTGTCCTTATCAATTGGCCTTCTTTGAGGAATGGTCTGAAATTCTGGATTGCTAGTTTTACTGCCAGCATTTCTTTTTGATTTATGTGCAGGTGCAGCTGGTCTGGAGTCCATAAGCCTTGAATGCATTTGTCCAACATGTGGGCCCCAACCTAGGTCTGAGGGCGTCCGCTAGATGGTTTGGCTTGCTTGAATGTTGTGGAAGGACAAACCTGGGTTTGCCTGGCATGCTTGAGCCCACATAGGAATTCTTGAAATTTTCAGGCATGGGATTAGTGGTATTCGGTTTCTAAGCTGTGCCTGTGTTGAGACCATAAATTAGGTACCACTGTAGCTTTCTCATATGCAGTCTGGCATGGGGACCAGGATTATGCAGGATGCCATGAAGCCCAAGGCCTGCAGTACTTTCCTTGCTGTTAGTTTGTTCTGCTTTGTTAATGCCAAGAAGTAAAGAGGAAGTTGTTCTTGTTTTTCTGCAGTTAGGAATGCCATCTGTTTTACTGTGTCCAATTCTGCACCCAAGAATGTTCTTGTTTGGGATGGTATCAGTCTTGACTTTTTAAATTGACTGTGTATCCCAGGGCTTGTAGTAAGCAAGTGACTCTTTGTAAGTCTTGTGTCAGCTTGCTTTTGTTGTCCGCTTGTATCAGGCAGTCGTCCAAGTATGGGTAAATTTGGATTCCTGTAGCCTGCAATGGCGAGCTTATTACTGATGCCAGGCATTTACGTGAACACTCTGGGCGCAGTAGATAAGCCAAAGGGCAATGCTGAGAATTGATAATGCTCTGATCCTGCAAGAAATCTGAGGTATCTTCTGCAATTTAGTCGTATGGGGACGTGCAGGTATGCCTCCTTGAGATCTAGAGTTACCAGCCAACACTCCTTGCCTAGCATGGGAAGAAGTTGCTGTAGGGTCAGCATTTTGAATTTTGGAACAATGATGAATGTGTTTAAAGCGGACAGGTGAGAATAGGTCTCCAATTTTTCTCTTTTCTTGGTACTAGGAAAAGTCTGGAGTAAAATCCTTTGCCCTGTTCTGTAGGTGGTACCCTTTCCACAGCTCTCATCTTTGTTAATTGAGCTATTTGTTTTAGGGCTTCTGTCTTTTGATTTGGTGGTAGGTTTGGCATTCCACTTTTACTGGTAAGGTGGAAATGAAACCTGTAGCCTTGGTCTATAGTTTGCAAAATCCACTTGTCTCTCGTGATATAGTGCCAGTTTTTTGAAAATAAGGCTAACTTTCCCTAAAGGTGCTGCTATTTGTTCCTTGGTAGGGTGTCAGAACCAAGTCACTGTGATTGTCCTGTTGCAGTGGTAGTGGTTGTGTCTGTGCCTCGTTGGTTATTGCCTTGCCACTGACGTCCCTCTGTAGGCACCTCCTCTGGATTGATTTCTGCCTCTGGAACGTCTATTCCTGCCTCTCTGAGATTTAGAGGAGTCTGGAAGGAACAATTTTGGAAGGCCAGTTCCTGCTAAACCTTGGGGCTGAACCTGTAAGAAATCTTTAACTGTTTGTACAGATTTTGCCTTCTCTTCCATTTTCTTCATTACTTGTTGGGCAGGAGGACCAAATAGACTGACCTTATCCATAGGAACATCTAATAGCTTGTTTTAACATGATCCGCAAGACCTGCTCTTCAACCATGCATGCCTTCTTATAACTGTGCCAGTCATGGCTGATCTAAATGAAGCCTCCAGTGCATCATAGCCACATTTTAAAGAATGGTTACTAAACTGCACCATTTCTATTCACCATTACTAAAACATATTTCTTATCTAAGGAATCATCAGAGGACAGTGTCTTAGTTAACTGATCAAGCATAAACTCTTGGTATTGGATCATATGAAACTGACAGTTCAAAGCTCTAGCTGAGAGAGTAGCAGAGGTGTATACTTTTTCACCCATCCTCTCTAGGGACCTGGATTCCCTTTCAGAAGGGAGAGGGTTTTCCTCGCTGAGGCGAGGCTACCGCCTTGAGCCCCCTGGGAGATAGTCTCAGGATCTGCAAGAGGAGCCTTGTATAAGTGGTGATGAGTGTCCGAACCCTGTAAACCTATCGGGCTTGGCAGGGGCTGGAGGTAAAGTATCAGGAGCAGTGCAAGCATCATTGAATGCATCATCCACAACAGGAAGAACTGGAGGTATAGCTAGGGCCTATATGTATGGTAAGTGTAGAAAGTCCTAAGCCTTTTCTTGAATCTGAGAAATCTTGTCCCTGCCATTGGAATTGCTCTCTCATGGCATGTAAGGTTTCCCCAAAGGAAAATTCCTCTGGTGGAGAGGCAGAAGGTATAGATTCTTCAGCATCGGAATCTTCATAAGTAGAAAAAGGAGCTTCTGGATGGTCTGTATTGTCTGAATCATCAGAAGAGTCATCTGAGGACACTGGCTCAGTGGGCTCTGCTCTAGGTCTATTTTCTGGAGGTTGAGAGGCCCTGTCTGGGTGAGATTGGGATCCCCTTATTAAAGAGATGAGATCCTCTGCCAGAGTAAGCATTTGGGAACTGGAACTGGGCCTGTGAGAGGGGGGCTTAACAGGCACAGACTTAGCAGTTTTTGCTGCTTTAGCCCTGGCAAAGGCCTTTATAGACATGGCTGCAGGAGGCCTAGCAGCACCACATGCTGGGGTAGAGACATCCAAAGGGATAGTGTCCGATAATTCTAGAGAAGCCACATTAGTAGGCAAAATTTCAGAGGCCGATTCAACTGGGGTAGCAGGGGCCTCGGTAGTAGTCATGGATTCGGCTGAAGATTGACCCGTTTGCTCGGTTTCGAAAAACAGAGACACTACTGTTTGTTTAACCGGTTTGGCTTCGAAGAAATCGCTGACCTGAAAGTGTCGGTCTTTTCTTAACAATTTGAAGTCGGAGGATCCGACGGCATAATGTATGCAAAATCTGGGCGAAGCGAAAAACTGTTCAGCAAACTCCGACCGGCGACCAAAGCGTTTCGTCGGTTGAAGGAAGCACAGGCTAAACAGGGCTGCTACGCCGTGGTCTGTGTCTGGCTAAACAAGGTAAGCGTAAGAGTGGAAATCTTTATGAGGTATTTGTTTCCCAGGTTAAACAAGTTAAACAGTTATTCACATTTTCTGACATCGCTGAGGTAAGAAAGGTCCCCAACGAAGTACTTAGCTTTAGAAGTCTTCAAGTAGTATTCGTAGTAGTAATCTCTGGATCTGACCGACGGCACTTGCGAACAGCTTTTGCTTGACGCCACGCGGCAAGAAAGACTGAGGAAAATGGTGTCGGCTGCTGCCTTTATACCCGAAGACCAGCAGCGATGACATCGGGTGAAGCGACACCAGCCAGACCCAGACTTTGGAATCCGGCCGACCGAAGGGCTGCCTGACGACAGGACAACCCATTTGTAAGGACTGCAGATGCATCCTTGAAGGACATCCCAGCGGTCGTTGGTAATGGTGACCCAGGTGTTTGCATGAAAGGAGAGTTTTCCTCCTAAGGGTAAGTGGAGGTGGGCAGAGGGAGGGGGGTGGGGGAGGAGAGTCATTGTGAGTTTTTACCATAAGGGGGTGGCTTAGAACTCCCTGGTTTTGAAGTGGCAGTAGTCCACTGCTTAGATCTCTGCATTCCCTGTGGCTGCTGTCTGTGGGGTCTGGGCTAAACTGACCTGGTGGGAGCAGGAAAGGACCAGTGCTTGGAGGGACAATTCCTTCCGAACCTGGGTGGATGGACCTGTAAGAAATCCTTAACTGTCTACATAGATTTTGATTTTCTGCCATCTTTTTTAAGACCTCTTCTGCATTAGTGCCAAATAAGTTGTCTATGTGCAAGGGGACATCCAACAATTTAGATTTAACATGGTCTGGCAAGGGCTGTTCCTTAAGCCATGCATGCCTTCTAAGGACCAAACCGGTGACTGCTGCCCTGCAAGAAGCTTCTAGGGCGTCAAAACCACAGTGCAAGGTATGTTTAGTTACCTGACTTGCAGAATGCATTAACTCTTGTAACTCCTTAGATTCTGCACAAGCAACAAAGGAAGACATTTTTTGTTTGAGGAGTTCTAGGGTATGTTGCTGTAATTTTAGCATATGGAACTGACAATTTAGTGCTCTGATAGCAAGAGTAGCCGAGTTGTATATTTTTTTTACCCAATCTGTCTAGTGCTCGGGAATCCTTATCTGAGGGGGTGGGATTCTTAGCAGAGGTTGCTTTAATTCCTTTAGGCCCTTGAGAAATTACCTCAGGGTCAGCAGTAGGATTTCTAAAAAGAAATTTGAGCGAGTCAGGGACTCAGTAATACCAGTCTGGTTTTCTGGGTGCAGGAGGGAGGGTGTCAGGAGTCAAGCTGGACTCCAGCAAAAAATCCTCCACAGCATCCAGGACTGGGCAGGGGGGGGGGTGTGGCCAGGGGTCTGTGCTGTGGAAGATCTAAGAATTCCTTGAGTCTCTTTTTAGACTGAGGGTAGCCCTGACTTTCCCACTGGAAATGTTTCCTTAAGGTGTGAACGGTTTCTCCAAAGGAAAAATCCTCTGGGGGAGAGGCTGAAGGAATGGAATCCTATGCATCAGAATCCTCATAAGCAGAGAGGGGTTGCATATCTTCATACTCAGATGCATCCGAATTATTGGATGCCTGTTCAGACAAAACTACAAGGAACAGATCTCTTTCTTTTGGAAGGGGTAGCTTGGATTCCCCTGATCAGCATGATAAGGTCTTCCATCATTCTAAGCATTTGAGACTGCGGCAAGGAAGCAGGTGCCGGAGATTGGGTCGTCGTCTCTTGGGTGTGGTTTGTAACCTGGGCCCAAGAAACTTGGTAGTTTTCGAAAGAACGGTAGTCGCGAAAGAAGTCGTTGGTTTGTGTCGAGAATCGGTAGTGCGAAGGACTTCCTCGGAAGCCGGTGCCTGCTCAGTGGCTCCGGACTCATCCCAGGTAGAGATGACCGCAGGATTCTTAGTCGAAGAAGAGTTTTGTGGCATACCGGACCTCCAAAAGGGTATCGGTAGCGGCCTGCGAATCCACAGTAGCTGTTATCAGGGGGCTGCAAAAGCACCTTACTGAGGACGAGAGCATCGCTGGTAGGTTTGGACCTGTGCGGTCTGTCTCTGTCTTTATCTTTACGTTTTTTCGGAAGATCTGCTTCCGGATGGCTTACCGAAGCCATATCAGAATTAGAGGACTGTAAGCAAAAATATCTAGCTACAATAAGGGCCCAACGACATATAGTTCTGGCACTGAACAAAGCACAGAAGCAGCAGCGGGGGACGTCGTGGTCTAGGCCTAAGCAAGTGATGCAGTAAGAATAAAAGTCTTGGTGTGGTATTTGCTTTCCACAGGTGAGAAAATTGTTAACTTTTTCTGACATCGGTTAGTGCAAGAAAAAAGGATCTCCAACTTAATACTTAGCTTTAGAAGACTTCAGCTTCAATTCAGAAGACGAAACTCAGGTAGCGGCCGACCGGCTCTCATGCGAACTGCTTCTGCTTCAGGCTCTACGGCAAGAAAGACTGATGTAATGGCGTCGCCTGCCTTACTTTATACTACTGATGACCTGACGTCAGTCCTGAAGCGGCAGCAACTGACGCAGAAACACTAAGCCTCTGGTACTCGGGCCAGCCGAGGGCTGCCCTGGCAGGGATAACCCAAATGTGATGACTGCAACAGTGAAACACGAACATCAGATGAATACAGAAATATTTTCATCTGCTAAGAATTTCTAGGCTGCAAGACTTAAAAGTCAGATAAGCCAGTCACCACTTCCATTTATAATAACGAAAAACACGCAGTTATAATTCTAATACCTTACCTATTTTATATACAACATTGCTAGCTAAGCAGTCTTCATCATCGCAGTCATCAACAGAAGGAGTGGGAACCCACTTCCTGGATATAAAAATATTGCCTGAAGGGGGAAAAATGCAAAATTATACATGTGCAAAGCATTTCTCTACCAAACTAAGACAGTATATGCAGACAAGTATGCAAATCAAACTAGTAAGTTTTTTTTTCCTTCTCTTTCATCTCCACAACCAATACCCTGTGGATGGAAATTGGGTGTTATGGTTAGTAGCCAGAAGTGATATACAACCAGCAATGCCGAAGAATAAATACAAGTATTATGTATCATGCTAGATATGAATTTTTTACTGTGTACAGAATGCTGTCAAATTTCTCATCTAATCTAAAAATAAACATATGAGGATTTTACGAGTCATCTTTTAACATATAAACAAATACAAAAAGTACAGTTGTGTACACTTACCAAAAATGTAGATGTTAAGAGTGCATTCACTGTTGCAGTCATCACATTTGGGTTATCTGCCTGCAGGTAGCCCTCAGCCGGCCTGAATACCAGAGTCTTCGGATTCCTGCATCGGATGCAGTCTCCTCTTCCATGATGTCAGGTCGTCAGCAGTATAAAACATGTAGCAGACGCCATTAAATCAGTTTTTTCTTGCCCCAGATGTCAGGTGCCCCCACAATGGAAAGTAATTATATGTTAAGGTACACCTCCAACCAGAAGCATTTACACCAGAAAAATTTAAATATACCAAACAAGAAGGAAAGGTAGAGCCAAGAGAAGTGAGGGGCTGGAGAGAGGATAACCAGGACTGCAACAGTGAATAGACTTAAACATCTACATTTATGGTAAGTGTACAGAACTGTACTATGTTCTTCGTGTTTCATTGGTGCAGTCATCAAATTTGGGTAGATTCCCAAAGCTAAGGAAGGGAGGAGGAAGTTGAGGAGCATTAGGGCCAGATATTAAGCCCTGCAAGACTGCAGTGGCAAAACCAGCTCTGGATTTGGAAAAAATTGGCATGTAGTAATGCTTGGTGAAAGTATGTACAGAGCTCCAGGTAGCAGCTTCTAGGAGGTCCCTGGTAGGGACGCCTCTGATAAAGGCTGCAGAGGTAGATGCAGCCCTGGTGGAATGTGATCTTATTGGGGTAGGTTTTCCATGGTTCTTGTAGCAGAAATGAATGCAATGGGCTATCCATTTGGAAATGGTTTGCTTTGAAATGGCCTTTCCCCTCTGCCCCTGCAGCAAAGCCAATTAGCAGCTGTTCAGATTTTCTGTGAGGATTAGTTCTGCCCAAATAAAATCTAAGTTGTCTGTGCACGTCCAGAGAGTGCAGTATTCATTCCCCTTTGTTTTGTGGATTAGGGAAAAAGTAGGCAAATGAAGGGACTGATTTAGGGCCACACTAGACACCACCTTGGGCATAAAGGAAGAATTTGTCCCGAGGGAAACTCGGTCTGCAAGGAAGATAATGAAGGGTTCCACTGCCATGAGGGACTGTAAATCAGACACTCTTCTTGCTGAAGTGATGGCTAGAAGAAAGGCTGTTTTCCAAGAAAGGAATTTCAACTCTGCTGTTGCAGCTGGCTCAAAGGGGGGGGGGGGTGAGCTTTTCCAATACAAAGTTAAGGTTCCCAGGCTGGAGTGGGGGCTCTCATGGGGGGGGGGGGGTCTTACATTTTTGGCCCCTCTAAGAAATTGCTTTAGCAGGGGTTGAGAGAAGAGGGGTGGCTCAGTATTATAATGTGCTGAAATGGCAGAGGCATGAATTTTAAATGGAGGATAGGCCCTTATGGAGCATTTCTGTTAAGTACTGAAGAATATGAGGTAAGCTGGGCACCGTTGTGTCCATCCCCTGAGTCTGGCTCCAGGAACAGTAATCTTTTCCACTTTTCAGCATAGGATTTTCTAGTTCTAGGCCTCCCTGCCTCCAGAATGACGTCTAGCACCTGCTTAATGAGAGATGCTATTGGAGAGCTCAAGGAATTAGCCAGGCTGCAGGATTCAGGGTTTGAAGCTGAGGGTGCAGAATCTGGCCCGCTTGCTGCGACAGCAGGGAAGGGGTCTGAAGCAGGTGCCATGGTTCCAGCAGTGTAATACTGCGCAAGAGGGGGTACCAGTGCTGGCGCGGCCAGTCTGGTGCAATCAGTATTGCCCTTGGCTTGTCCTGTTTGATCTTTAGCAGAACCTTTGAGAGGAGAGGCAGAGGGGGAAAGGCATAAACGGAGAGGCTTTCCCAGGTAAAGGGCAGGGCATCCACTTTCCAAGCTTGAGTGTGGGGACTCCTTGTGCAGAATTTGTCCAATTGGTAATTCTGAGGGGAGGCAAACAGGTCTACCTTTGGCGTCCCCCATTTGTTCCTCAAGAGGATGAATATTTTTGGTTCCAGCTTCCATTCGTATGGATCCATGAGATTTCTGCTTAAATCGTCTGCCAGTGAATTTAGCTTGCCTGGCAGAAATTGAACTTGTAGGTGCACTTGGTAGCTTAAGGCTCTGTTCCACAGAGCCATGGCTAGTCTGCAGAGAGCGCACAAGTGGGTTCCCCCGTGCTTGTTTATGTACCACATAACTGTGGTGTTGTCTGTCTTTACCAATAGTTGTCCTGGAAGAATGTGGTCTTTGAAGGCTGTCAGGGAATTCTGTACAGCTAACATTTCTTTTTGATTGATATGCAGGTGCATCTGTCTTGGGTTCCATTTGCCCTGAATGCACTGCCCTGCCAAGTGAGCCCCCATGCATAGTCTGATGCGTCTGTAGTTAGGGTTTGGGCGGCAGGGGGTAGAGTGAAAAGTAGTCCCTTGTTGTGGTAGCAGGTTTCTGCCCACCAAAGGAACTCTGTCTTTATACAAGGAGTGATAGGAATCATTGATGCCAAGTCCTGAGAAGGTTGCCACCATAGGCTTTTCAGATACCATTGTAGTTTCCGCATATGCAGTCTTGCATATGGAATTAGTAGAATGCAAGAGGCCATGAACCCCAGGGCTTGCAGAATTTTCCTTGCAGATAGCTGGGGTTTTGTGGCCAAAAGTTTTAAGTAGGTTGTCAAATAAACTTGTTTCTCTGGAGTGAGGAAAGCCATCTGGGAAGTTGCGTTCAAGCTTGCTCCCAGGAATACAATCTGTTGGCAGGGTACTAGGTTTCTTTTTGTTTATGGTGTACCCTAGTGATGTTAGCAGTTTCTTTACGAATGCCAGATGTTGTAATAGCAAGTCCTGGCTTTCTGCCTGAATCAAACAATCGTCCAAGTATGGGTATATTTGAATGTTTCTCTGCCTGCAAAATGTAATGGCTGGAACTAGACACTTTGTGAATAACCTGGGCGCAGTAGATGAGCCAAAGGGAAGTGCAGAGAACTGATGGTGCATGTAGCCTGCCCTGAAGCGTAGGTATTTCCTGCATGATTCCCTTATTGGAATGTGCAGGTAAGCTTCCTTTAAGTTTAAAGTTGCCAGCCAAGCATCTTTGCCTAGCACAGGAAGAAGCTGTTGAAGGGTTAGCATTTTGAATTTTGGAATTAACAGAAAGGTGTTCAGAATAGAGAGGTCCAGGATAGGACGCCAGGAGCGGTCTTTTCTGGGTACCAGGAAAAGTCTTGAATAAATACCTTGCCCCCTTTGTTCTGCTGGGACAGGTTGAATAGCTCTGATACTTAGAAGAGAAAGAACCTGCTGTTGGGCCTCCGCCCACTGATTTGGGGGGTAGGTCAGGCCAACCGTATGGGGTTGGTAGTGTGTGGAAGTGGAATCTGTATTCTTGGGAAACTATGTTCAAAACCCATTTGTCCTGGGTAATGAGTTCCCAGTTTTTTGCATGCAGGACAAGCTTTCCTCCTAAGGGAGCAGGCATCTGAGCAGGGCTTGGAAGGGTTAAGGTGAAGTCATTGTGTCATTTTTCCACAGGGGGGTGTCTTACTACTCCATGCTTTGGAAGTGGGAGCCCCCCACTGCTTAGGCCTGTGAGCAGCCTGAGACTGTAACCTAGGTGGTCTGCTGTTCCTGGGTTTGGCCTGAGAAGGCCAGGAAGAGGCTGGAAAGGACCAATTCTTTGAAGGCCAATGCCTACTAAATCTGGGAGGCTGTACTTATAGAAAATCTTTAACAGTTTGCATAGATTTAGCTTTTTCCTCCATCCTTTTGAGGACAACTTCTGCTTTGTTGCCAAAAAGGTGGTCTTGGTTTAAGAGAGCATCCAGTAATTTAGCTTTAACATGATCTGGCAAGTTTTGCTCCTTAAGACAAGCATGCCTTCCAAGTACAGACCCAGTGACAGCAGCCCTGCAAGATGCTTCTAAAGTATCAAAACCATATTGCAAAGTATGTTTACCAACTTGTTCTGCAGAATGCATTAAATCCTGTAGTTCTTTGCATTCAGCACAATCAGGAGTTAACATAATTTTCTGTTTAAGTAGTCCCATAATATGCTGCTGATACTTTAACATATGAAACTGGCAATTTAAAGCCCTAAAGGCCAGTAGCAGAAGTATATACCTTCTTACCCCATCTATCTAAGGCTATAGAATCTCTATCGGAAGGGGTAGAATTATTGGCAGGAGTAGCCTTAATGCCTTCTGGTCCTTGGGAAATGGTTTCTGGATCCGCAGTAGGGTTCTTAAAGAGGAACCTGTGAGAGTCAGGTACTCTATAATACCAGACAGGTTTTCTGGGAGCTGGAGGTAGAGTGTCTGGGGAAAGGCTAGATTCCAAGAAGGCATTATCTACAGTGTCCAGGACAGGAGGGATAGCTAAAGGCCTGTGTTGAGGAAGGAGTAAGAATTCCCTAAGCCTCTTTTGGAGTCAAGAGAAATCCTGGCTTTCCCAGCAGAAATTCTACCTAAGAGTGTGCAAGGTTTCACCAAAAGAAAAATCTTCTGGAGGGGAAGCAGAGGGAATGGAATAATCCGCATCAGAATCCTCATACGTAGATATGGGCAAATCCTGGTAATCAGAAGGAACAGAAATTTCAGATTCCTGATCAGAAGAATCAGAAGGAAAATCAGTTCTAGGTCTCTTAGACAGGGAAGGCTGGCTTCCCCCAATTAAAGTAATAAGGTCTTCAGCCATTCTAAGCATTTGTTTTTAGGCATATGGACCTGAGCCTGCGGTTTGGACGCCGGTTTCCTAGGCGTGGTGCGAGTTTTAGGCCTGGAAGAAGAGGATGGCGTTGGTTTAAAATGCAAGTCTGTAGGCCTGAATACACCCTCAGAAGCGGGTGCCTGCACAACGGCTCCGGACCCATCCAAGGTAGAGACATCCGCAGGTTCCACAGTCGAAGAAGCATCTTGCAGCATACCGGACTCCGAATGGGTCTCAGTACAAGCCTGCGAATCTGAAGTAGCGGGTATCAGGGGCTGTGAAAGTGCCGGAGTACCGGCGGACTGGCGACTAGCTTAACTGAAGCGGCGTCAGCAGTTTAGGACCTATGCGGTCTGTCTTTATCCTTACGTTTTTTCGGAAGACCGGTAGTCAGGTGGCCTAAAGAAGCCATTTCAGAATACAGAACCAGAGTACCAAAATAATTTGCTGCAAAGATAGCCAGACGGGAAGAGTACAGCGAGACAATGACCTCTTTCTTCCTGGATGCAAAACCCTTAGTAAGGAGATGTGACACTCGGAAGGACTTTCTGACCACAGTGGCATTGTGGTAGTCAAAAGAGAGATTGCCTTCAACCTGTGTTCCCAGATCTCTTATAACACCTTCTGTGTTCAGTGGACTACCATCAATGTGGTAATTCAAGGGACCCGGGTTTTTCCCAAGGGGGATGATGACACATTTTTTGGCATTGAGCTTAAGGCCATGGTTCTGACATCAGTCGGTCTCAGTGAGGCCTTTCTGCATGATGTCAGCATCACTTGGGGAGTTGATAATAGCTCCCAACTTGCAATTGTCTGCGAGCCTCGTCACCTAGAGTCCCTTCCTGTTGGCCTGGACTTCAGAGAAGTAGATACCAAACAGGAGAGGACCCAGGACCGAACTCTGTGGGACTCCACTCGTCACTGGTCGGCAGTCTGACTTGGATTCAGCTACTTTCACACTGTGGGTTCTGAGAGCCAGTTTGCAACCCACCTAGTGATACAGGGATTGATGCCTACCTTAGTGACCTTTTCTAGGATTCCTGAGTGGGGAATG
The DNA here is from genome assembly GCF_019279795.1 of Protopterus annectens. Lineage (NCBI taxonomy): Eukaryota > Metazoa > Chordata > Ceratodontiformes > Protopteridae > Protopterus > Protopterus annectens. The sequence goes on along the minus strand of NC_056751.1, from coordinate 737,781,353 downwards.
GTATCAAAGGCCTTGGCCAGATTAAGGTAGGCTGTATGAACCACCTTGCCTTCATCCACAGCTCTGGTGACGGACTCAAAAGTCGACCAAGTTCAGCAGGCGTGATCTCCCCTTCACAAAACCAAACTGTGTAGGATCCAGAGTTTGGAGACTCCCTATATCCTTGTTTATTAGGTCCATGATGATGCGTTCCACAGCTTTGCATATCAGACTCGTCAGGCTAATGGGGCGATAGTTCACAGGGTCTGTAGTTGCTCCTCCTTTGTGGAGAAGGATGACTGCAGCAGTGCGCCATTTGGTATAGACAATGCCCGAGGTGAAGCTGTGACTGAACAGGGCACACAGGTGAGATGCCAGTTCACTCTGTAGTTCATGTAGAGCACAGCCAGAGATATTGTAAGGTAGGAAGCTGTATTCTTGGCCTTGGGACACTGCTGTTTTAACCTGTGCGGCAGTCAATACTGGATGCCTGGCAATCTACTAGTATTGTGATTGGTACTTGGAGGAGTAAAGTTGGCACTGAATCTGTCGGCTAGTATATTGGCAATATCTGCTGGCTCAGTACAGGAGGTACCACTGTGCAGTAGCTCAGAGCAAATCCGGGTATTGCCGTGGGGTTTCTTTACATAACTATAGAAGGCCTTGTGGTTGTCTTTACGATCTGCTGCAATTCTGGTTTCACAGCTAGCTTTAGAGGATTTGATGAGGGATCTCAACTTTTTGCCGAGGCTGATAAGGGAGTTTTTCCAATCTTGGGACTCTACCTAATTCCGCAACAGTTTCCTCCTTCTGTTGTAGAGTTGGTTAATGGCAGGGGACCACCAGATTGGCTTCCTTTTTTGGGGGGGGGGCATCTTGGTTCTGTTGGGTACGGCGAGATGCATGCATTTGTGTACGTGTTCATACAGTGCACTGGTGTATGATTCAGCGGTCATGCAACTATTCTCCATTTGCATGGATGCCTGGAAGTTAGCCACCTCTGTTTTTAGGAACCCAAAGTTAGCTTTGGAGAAGTTTTTCATGGTGGTTACCTTTTGGGGGGGGGGGGGGATTTCCATTGGGATTAGTTTGTGGTCGATCTAACCAGGGAGGAGTTGACCACTGGTGTAGAGCAACGGTCGCCCATGTTAGTAATCAGCAGGTCAAGGATGTTGCTACCTCTAGTGGAAGTAAGAATGAGCTGGTCCAGGGCATTGGAATTAATGAATTCCAGGAAACGATGGACAAGTGTATTGGTATACGAGTAGTTTTCCCAGTTAACAGAGGGATAGTTGAAGTCACCCAGTATGTGTTAGCTTGGACCCCAAAATTCTCCTGGGTGCTTAGGAACGTGTAGTGCAAGTCTTGGGACATGATTGGGGACCTACAGTAGGCTACGAGCTGAATCAATGTCCTACACAATGTTGGCTGCGTTATGCTGGGCTACCAGTCTAGAGGTGTGTGTAGCCTTTATGAATATGGAAGCACCACCGCCTTTAGAGCTTTGAAGTTCTGGGGCTGAAAGGTGTGGAATGAGTTATAGCTTGTTAGTGCAGGGGTGCTTTCTGCTGCCTTGAACCAAGTCTCTGTTACAGCACAAATGTCGATGTTCTCCATTTTAAGGAGTGCGTCGAGCGAGTGCATTTTGAGAGTTAGACTTCTAGCATTGAGCAGCATGACCCTCATATTGCATTTGTTTGTAGCTGTTACAGTGGTAATTTGGTCTTTGGAACACCACCTAAAAAAGGCACTACTGACGTAGCAAGAGCCTTGGCCAGTATCCGGAAGCCCAGGGGTGACAGATGCAGGCCATCTCTGGCAAAGCATCTAGGTCTGTCAATCATGTCATCCCAGACAGATACGGGATCCCCTTAAATGACACCAGAAACTTAGCCAATTGTTGAAATCAATAATTTTCTGCTTGTACTGTGGCATCATTCTGGGTGATGGTAGGATGCTGCTCAGGGCTAGGGTCATTACCGTCTGGGATACATAATCCGAGAGCTCCTCCATGTCTCTTTTCATGTAGTCCAGGGAGATGTGTCTCAGGTCATTCACACCCACAGGTACAATGACACGAGTCACATTTGTACCTGTTGTTGAGGGACCTGAGTGCATGCATTATGTGGCAGATCCTGGTGCCTGACAGGCAGCTGACTGTTACTCTCTCCTTATTCAACCTAGTGAGTGGGACATCAGTGTGCCTCACTATCGAGTCACCTATGATTAGTGTGTTGGGCATGCTGTTTTGCCTTGGGGCTTTGGTTGAGTGGCACACTGTTTAGGAGAGCTATGTGTCTCATGATTAGTGTTGTGGCGGTCAAGTGCATTTCTGCCTTGGGAGGTCTCTGCTGTTTGGGTATATTTTTATTGAGAGCCTCCGCGAAGGTGGGTGTATGGTTTGTGTTTTTATGCAAAGGCAGTGCTGGTGTGTGTTCTGGAGGGCTGTGTTCTCCATGTGGTGTGGTGCAAGTGCCGACCTTCTCCTCTTTCCCAGCTATTCCGGTCTTGGCTGGTGAGTGCATGGCTCCCAATTTGGATATACAAGCACATCTCTCGCAAATCTGAGTGTTGGGAGGTAAGAGGAGAGGGTTGTCAGTGTACATGAGGCAGTTGCTATATTGTCTCAGGATGCCCAAGTTCACCAGGTTAATTGGAGAAAGCACAGGGAACTGACCTTTAGACATGCCTGGAGGGGTGGGCATTAATAATAAGTACTGGAGCGGTTTCCCTGTAAAACGTTTAGTGCTGGTAGCACTTCTGTGTGCTACAATAATTGCTACAAGTAGTCTGGTAAAGTGCTAAACTAATAAGCTAGTAAAAGTGTAGGAGAGGAGAGAACAATCAGATCTAAGGGAAAAATTGAAGAGCAGAATTTGGCACCACTCAGAAGCTTACAAACAGTCCTGGGTACTGCAAATCTGTACCTGGACTAGACTAGTTACATGAAAGGCGAGAAACAAGTGCAAAAGTGGGCTTTTAAACCAGAAAGTTGAAAGAGATGGAAAAACTGGCCAAACAGTCAATAAAAAAGAAGTTATGTCTTACCATAACGTTCCATCTGTGGTGTTGATCTTCTTTCATTCATCACTGATGTGTTCGGTTCCGAGACCTCGGAACCGAGTTGGCTTATTACCAAGCTCGCGGCAGCCAAAAACTCTCAAGCTAAGCTTCTACCCACAATGCCCTTCTCCCTGTTACCTCACATCGAGTTTGCACGTGATAAACCAGAAAAGCAGAGGCCCATTCTGCGCAAATGCCCTAAATCACCACTTGGACCCAAAGTATCCCCCAAGAGCCTTTGGAGGGGGAAGGAGGATGGGAAGTGATGAATGAAAGAAGAGAAACAACAAAGATGGAATGTTATGGTAATACACAACTTCTTTATCTGATGATGTTAATCTTCTTCCCATTCATCACTGATAGGACAGAATCCCAAGCTACCTTGAGACCTAACGGTGGCCCTTATGGAGGAACGTTCCTGAGTACCACTGAGCAAAAGGCAGCTCTCCCTCTGGAGACCACGTCCAATTTGCAATGATTGATGAAACTGTGGGGTTCAGACCAAGTGGCTGCTGTGCAAATGTCATCCATGGAGGCCCTGGAATGGAAACCTACAGATGTCACCATAGATCTAGTGGAATGGGCTTTAACCTGTGGCATAAGTTCTTTGTGGAAGAGTAAGAGAAACGTATGCAGTCCCTTATCCATTTCGATAAAGTAACCTTGGATACAGAATTTCCCATTCTAGGTCCAGAAAAAGAAATGAAAAAATTGGTCAGACTTGCGCATAATTTTGGTCCTGTCTAAATAGAATCTCAGTTGTCTGTGTACAGCCAATGAATGTAGGCAGTACTCTCCTTTATTAGAAAAATTCAGGAAGAACACTGGTAGGTCAATGGACTGATTGATGGAGAAGTCAGACACAACCTTGGGGAGGAAAGATGGGTTCGTCCGGAGTGATACTCTGTCCTTATGGAAGACCAAATAGGGCCTTCCGATGCACAATGTAAGTAGCTCCGAAACCAGTCTGGCTGACGTAATGGCCACCAAGAACAAGGATTTCCAAGACAAGAATTTCAGGTCACACTTCGCTGCGGGTTCAAAGGAGGGTTGAGTCAAAGACTGTAGAACCAACGTGAGGTTCCATGGCTCTATAGGCGGTCTGACAGGGGGCCTGATGTGGGAAACTCATTTGAGAAAGGTTTACACAAACGTAGTGAGATGAGAGGCGTACCATCCAGCCCAATATGGTAATTCAAAATTGCTCCCAGAGGTACTCGTATGTTAGAGGCTGCAGCTCCCTCTTCAAAAAACTTAGACGAGTATTGCAAAACCAAAAACAAGCAAACAGGACGACAACCACGTCGATAAAAGTACCATAAAACTTTATTACCACAGATGAGCGCTTTCAGGCCATATGCCCTTCATCAGATAACACACAATATAAAAACCTCACATATTTAAAATAAGTATCAGCCTATCACATTTCAATAAAAAGCCCCCATTTTCTTCTTCTTCTTCTTAAGACACAAATAGGGAATGCTCCAAAATTTATTTTTAGGAGGAATAAGAACCTAAAGGATATATTATGCAAGGAACCCAGTAATAAGAGAAAAACTAAGATTAATAGTAAAGGTACCTTCCCATGTTATCAATGCAAGGCTTGTCATTTCATATTGCAATCTCAAATATTTGTACATCCCAGGACAAATAAACAATATGTTTTTGAAGGATATGCTGATTGTAAAACCAAGAATTTGGTATGTATAGCTGTATGTCAAGGATGTGAAACTTATTATGTGGGGAAAACCAGTAACATGTTTAAGACCAGAATCTACAAACATTTATCAGATATTAGACTTGGTAATGAGCGTAATGCTTTGGCATTACATGTTAAGGATAACCTTACGCATTCATTTTTATTCATGGTGATACAGGTTGTGATTCCAAACACCAGAGGGGGCAATCTGGTAAATGAAACTGAATGTGCTGAAACCAGGTGGATAGTGCGACTAGGAGCAGATAGGTCTCCTGGTATTAATGGGTATATACCTTTAAAACCCATCCTAAAGAAAAGGAGGGCTTTTTATTGAAATGTGATAGGCTGATACTTATTTTAAATATGTGAGGTTTTATACTGTGTGTTATCTGATGAAGGGCATATGGCCTGAAAGCGCTCATCTGTGGTAATAAAGTTTTATGGTACTTTTATCGACGTGGTTGTCCTGTTTGCTTGTTTTTGGATATTCGTGGATTTGCTACGTACAGAGGACTTTGGTGCAAGAGACTGTTTTTTCTTAGCTTTGAGTATTGCAAAACCGCGTGACTGGAGCAGAATACATCTCTAGCATCTTATCCTTCGCCCAGAGAAAGAACATTTTCCATTTGTCCTGATACAGTCTTCTGGTGGATGGTTTACGAGAGGCCAGGATAATATCCCGAACAGGCGAGGGGAGATCAGCCTGCCTGGCAACTAACGGAAGTGGAAAAACCAAGGTGTCAGCTTGAGACTGAACAGATTCGGATGGCTCAACCCTTGGGGTGAGCAATTAGGTCTGGAAGAGGGTCCAGAATCCACAGCGGATATACCAGATGAGGCCAAAGGAAGGGGAACCAAACTTGTCAAGGCCAGAAGGGGGCTATGAGGATCACTTTGCATTTCAACCGATAAGCTTTCTTTAAGAACTGTGGAATCAGAGGAATGGTGAGATAATCATAAAGAAGTCCCGTGGGCCAATCGTGAATCAGAGCGTCCCTCAGGGACTCCCCCCTGGGGGGAATAGGGCAAAATAGCTGCTGCGCTTGTTGTTCGATGATGAGGAAAAAAGTTCGTAGCACGGCTGGCCCCAGCGGCTGAAAATTTCTGCCGCCACATTAGGATTGAGGGACCACTCAACTTGTCCGCAATCCGTTGGAGCTCCCTGGGATATGCGTTGCTATCAGAAAGCAGTTGGAAGCTATAGCCCCCCACTGCTAAATCCTCATGGCCTCTTGACACAAGGGGTAGGACTTGGTTCTTCCTTGCTTGTTGATATACCAGACGACTGACATATTGTCTGACTGAAGTGCAACTGTCCCAGAAGGAAGAACCGGATGGAATGCCTGCAACGCTAACAGCACCGCTCTCAGTTCTAGAACGTTGATATGCAGGTTGGTCTCCAATGTGGACCATATGCCTTGGACTGTCTTTCCCTGGAAATGGCCCCCCACCCGATCAGGGAAGCATCTGTGGTCACAATGACCTTGGGCTAAGTGGACTGGAAAGGGTGGCTCCAAAGTTGCGCGTCTGGCCTCAAACACCAAAGAATGCAGGAGTTGATTACCTGGATCTGGATATACAGAGGGTGATGATTTGGGAACCACTGAGAAAGAAGCCAATTGAGAATTTGCATGTGCAACTTGGCAAGAGGCACAATCAGGATTGAAGATGCCATGGATTCCTAGGGCCTGAAAAACCTCTCTTGCTGAGACTCTGTTTTGACAGAGTATCACTCAGAGCTGAAACTTCAATCTCTAGAATCTGTGAGCTGGGACCGACACCAGACTGGCTCGGGTGTTGAAGACTGCTCTGATGAATTCTATCTGCTGGGTAGGGATGAGGTTTGACGTCTCCCAGTGCATAGTTATCCCCAAAATTTCCGCCAGGAAATTGTGCATTGTAGGGCTGTTACCAGAAGATGTTTGGTGGGGGTGGTGAGGAGCATCATCCATATATGGAAATGCCCGGAATCCTTGCAGTCTCAAGTGAGCTGTAACCACTGCCATGCACTTTTTGAACACTATGGAGGCTGCAGAGAGACCGAACGGCAGGGCACGAAACTGATAATGACCGTCTCCTACCCAGGAGCAAAGCAGACTCCTGGAGCGCGTGTCCATTTTGATGTGGTAATATGTACACAGGATATCTATCGAGCACATGCAATCGCCCTCCCTCAGAAAAGGGAGAATGGACTGAACAGTGACCATCTGGAATTTGGTTTGGGCGACAGACTTGTTCAAGCTGCTGAGATCCAGAATGGGTCTCCAGTCCCCTGTCTTTTTTTGCACCAAAAAGAATCCTGAGTAAAATCCGGATCCGCATTGGTCTGGTGGGACTGGCTGGATGACTCTTTTGGTACAGCTGTTTTATTTCTGAAGCTGCCTCTTCCCTTTGACTGGGTGGAACGTCAGGAAGTTTTGTTGGAAGTTTCGGATAAGAAATAAGGGGAATGGTGTAACCTCTGGTAATTATACGCTTCACAAAATAATCGGTGGTAAGAGAGTGCCAGGTAGCTTGGTGCAGAGATAAACGACCCCAGACTGCTTCCAGAGGCAAGCAATCGGGCAGCTCTTCAGCAGCGCTTGTAAGACTGCCCAGAGAAAGTCTCTCTGGAGTCTTGGTTACATGGACCCCCTCTGACTCTATAAGTGCATCTTCCGGAATGGTTACCCCTCTGCCTCTGGGGGTATCACCACCACATGCGGCATGGAAAGGACCCTGAGATTTTTTGTGCCACATCTTCCCACTCCTCTGGTTCCTGGAAAAGGAACTTTGAACGTTGGAAAAACATAGGCCTACGGAGGACAGGGACTTGCCATCTAGTTCGCACCTGGCTAGTGTGTCCTTCACTTTGGAATGAAAAAGGGAAGATGCTTTGATGGGAGCATTCAGAAAGGATGACTTGAAGGGATCCGTGAGGTCAGAAATGCGCATCCAGGCATGATGCCTCATAACTATGCCTGAACCCGCAGCTCTAGCCACCCCTTCGGTTGCATCTGAAAGCAATCCCGTGGACGAGTTGCAGATCAATTCCAGGGTAGCAAGCTGCGATGCAACTTTGTCCCATACCTTGTCAGACACCGTCCTGTGAGTGTTCCAGAGAGTTCGGAGATAAAGTCTCTTTGGAGCCTCGTAAAATGTGCCAAATAGTTCAAGGACCGAATGGCAAAGGTCGCTGATGCAAAAGACTTCCTTCCCCAATCTGTCCACGGCCCGGACTCCCTGCTGGGCGGATGAACAGTAGAACTCTCTTCAGCCAGATCCTTTTTTGCCACCACCATAGCATCAAATGGTAAACATCTGGACCAATGTGGGGTCTCCTCAGGAGGAGAAAAAATTGTGTCAGGTATCAGAGGGATTGCCTCAATAGAGTCAGGGTTCTTCCATGCACGTTGCACTATGACCCGGCCTAGGTCATCGGCAGGCAGGGTCACCCAAGAGGTAGATGGCCGGGCACAGAAAGCCTGCAGGAACACTGACTCCTCAGAGGAAGGGTTGGAGGGTTTCCAGTCACCCCTCTGCTTTAACATTTCAAGGATGTCTCCGAAGGAGATTCATCAGGGGATGACCGTGGGCACCTTTCGCCATTATCATAATCTGAGTCTTCTGTTAGAGACTCCTCAGGTGAGTCAACGTGCTTTCTCCTGCACAATCTCTTCCGTGTGGGCTCCTCAGTGGTGGCTTCCAAGGAGGACTCTGAAGAGTTGGTACCCTGAACAGGGGTTTCCTGCGGCTTCCCTGCCCGGTGTCCTGGGGAGGTGGCCAGTGGCAACTGTAGCTCAGGGGGCGAAAACTGGGGTTCAGACATTGGCAGAATGCTTCCAGAAGCGAGTGCCCTCTCCATCGCACGGAAAGCAGGCCCGCCCGAAGAGGGATGGGAGCCCAGAAACGAAAAGGACAACCTCGGAATCGGCGTCACACCCCGCTCCGAACCCGGTCCCGAGGATGCAGCCTCAAGCTGGATCGGTGCAGACAAGGCTACTGGTACAGAGGATGGAACCAAAGGACCTGACGGAACCATGCCCCGAACAGAGGAGCCTGCCGTCCAATTACAAGATTGAGGAAGGACCGGTTCTGCAGGAACCGAGGACCAAAGTGACAGTTCCGGAGCCTCAATGAGGTCCACTACAAGCGCCAAGATGGGGGGAGGGTTCCAAGAAGGACATTGGAGCAGAAGGCTTCGGAACCGCAATGGTCGAAGGAGGAGAATAGGATGGAGTCCATGGAGAGGTCAACCCAAGTCCTGCCAGAAGACGGGTCTTGGATGGTGTGGGTATCCCCCTGGCTGCCAACAGCTGCTCCACAGGACGCACCACATTAAGTTCTGAAAGGCTCCTGGTGGATCTAGTGGATACTCTGGATGGGGAGTCAGGTCAATCCAAGAACAGGCTATACACCTGACCCAGGAACAGGTCTATGGACGGAGAGTATCGGGTCTGTGGTGCGTGATCTGCCAGCACTAGTGTCTCGAGTTTAGAGAGAGGAAGTAGTAGGGTCAAATCCAGTTTTGTCATAACAGAGCTTGGTGCCGAAGGGGCACTCAGAACTGAAACGGGAGCTTCATTCATCACTGCAGAGATAGGCATCAAAGGTGTGCACTGTGCTGAAATGGCCACAGGTGCCGAAGTTGTAGCAAGCGAGGTGAGGTCTATAGTTGATGCCGCAGCCAGTATCGGAGCCAGCGATGAAGCTGCCACCGATATAGCAACAGTCGAAGTACCCGGAGCAGATGAGGCTGGTGCCAAGGAGTCAGATTTCTGCTCAGATGATAACGTTTGAATTTTAGGTTTCACAGACTTACCCTGATCACTCAAGGGTGAAGGGGGAACCGAATGGGGCCTTTTCTTAACTTTCGTATGAGGGGTTGAGACCTCCATCGCAGAAAAGCCCTCTGAAAAAGAAGACAAGCAGTCCCTTCAGAATTAGTTTATTCTTGTGCTCGTTCAGAGTGCATTGGCTGAAACTTAGGCAAGTCTCACAGGGAGGCTGCACCGAAAGGTGGGACACCCCCAACAATAAACACAATCATTGTGAGAGTCACTATTGGGTAATTTGGCATTACACAAGGTACAGTGCTTGAAACCCGATATACCCTTCTTATCCGACATCTTGAGAAGTAAAAACACAACAATTCAAAACTTCAGAGAAAGGCAAACTATTTTCCTAAGTCAGAAAAAAGATTTAAATACACGCAGAATGTCAACAAACCCAAAACCAAACACACCAACTACACTAGAAAGAACAGGAGGAAGGAATACCAGCGATGGTATTCAAGGAAAACTACAAGGGTAAACAGAAAGGCCGTACCAGCAATTGTACTTAAAAAAGGTTACCAATGGGTAGAGATAGAGAGAAAAAAATATCTAGAACTACTATAATTCAACAGGAAAAAAGACTATAACTCACAAATATTAAGAAACAAGTTTTTCACACAAAATATCAAAAAAAAAAAAGTTTCCACTTAGCTGAGGGAGCTCGGCTGAAACGCAGCAAACGAGATCCGAGGGAGAAGGGCAATGTGGGTAGAAGCTTAGCTCAAGAGTTTTTGGCTGGTGCGAGCTTGGTAATAGGCAGACTCGGTTCCGAGGGCATGGAACCGAACCCATCAGCGATGAACGGAAAGACGATTAACATCAGATCTACAATTTCTGGGCCAGAAACCACTCCTCTTGTGGTAGATAAGCTAGAAGGCTACCCTCCCAACACAGAAAAACTTGGGGGGGGCTCAGAAGCTTACAAACAGTCCTGGATACAGCAAATCTGTACCTAGATTAGTTACAGGAAAGATGGGAAGCAAGCGCAATTAAAAAAAAAAAACATCTGTAACATGCTGCTACATTTTTACATCTACCACTAATCAAACCTCCAGAGACAACACTAGAGGACACACATACTACAGAGGCTTCCAACAGAATTAAATTTACCATCTCCCACCACCAACAGGTCAGCTCACAAATGCAGAGCAACAAGCAAAAGTTTCTCACATTAATTACCTCTACAGTTTTCAAACTTGGTCATCTTAATCACGTTTAAATCACAGGTGCTTATGGCTTCTTCTGTGTCCATTTCCATTTGGCGCAAATACATCCTTAGCAGCAGCTGTTTACAGAAATACAATAGACTCTTCTTAAAGCGACTTCTAAATGACTTGTACACATTTCATGCACAGTGAGAAGCTACCTCTTGAACAGGGAAATGAAAGAAAGTTTCGCACTGCTACAATCTACCAGGAAATAAAAAGTAAAAAGCCTACTTATTACAAAGAAGCGACATAAGTTGGAGTAAATGCTTGCAAGAAAACTACATCCTCCTCTCCTACTTCTAACAGAATGAGGATGGGGAGAGACACAATATCACTTCAGCTCCCACAGTTCATATTCCCACAGATTAATACACCAACAATGTGCACATCAAAAAGACGAGCAGAAAATTAATTACTGTGGAGAGTTCCTTCTATAACTACTGCAGGTTTTTTCTGTTTTCAGTATTAATCTCCTGTGGGAATAATGTCTTGTAAACCACAGGGAGGAGAAATGTACAGGACAGCAAATTCTGAATCAATACAGCAGTAACCCCTACCCCGCCTTTAGGATGCAAGGTCAGAACTGTAATGCTCACGAAGCATGTCCACTATAAGACTGCTAAATTAGCAGCAGCTGGAGCACACCTTCCCAGAAATGGGTTTATTGAAAGACTTGGAGAGAAAAACAGTGAAACTGGCCACTATGCCAATCTACTTTTGACAAAAGAAAAATGAAAAGTGTTGTTCTAGTAATGCAGGTTAATGGCCGTCTGTGAGGATCCTTGCATGCAAAATACTTTTACCAAAGTTCTAAGATGTTGGTAGAAACAGGACATCCCCCCACCTGCTTAACATTACTGTCTAAGATCAACTTTAACATAAGACGACGACAAGTTTTTGCCTTTCAGTAAAATGTTATGCAAGATCACACAAGGTAACGAGGCAGCATGAAAGTACAGTTGTGTAAAATCTTACCATAATGGTAGATGTCCTTCTCTTCACTGCTGCAGTATTCATTACAATAGAGAATACCTGTCTAGGGCAGCCCGATGTCCGGCCATTATACCAAAGCCTTAGGTTGTTTTAAGGTACGTCGTACATCACATGTATGCTCCTCACGTAGTGTAGGGCAAAAAGGTGATGTCTGGACATACCATCCTCAGAACTGGAATTCCCAAGTAGTAACGCCAATCCAAGGAAAACCAAGAAGTAACCAGTACATCCAGAAGAGAAATAGACTGGGGGGAGGAGGGAGGGAGTGAATACTGTAACAGTGAAGAGAAAGACATCTACAGTTATATGAAGATTTTACACAACTGTACTATGTCCTTCCACGTCACTGCTGCAGTATTCGTTACAACAGGGAGAGTGCCAAAGCTCAGAAGAAGAGAGGGAGGAGGAAGAACCAGCAGAGCTCTCTAGGAAACCACGAAGGATGGCCCTAGCAAAACCAGCTCTATCTCTGGAAATTCTATCTAACTTGTAGTGCTTGGTAAGTGTATTCACAGAAGACCAAGTAGCTGCCTCAAGAATAGGGTTAGTATCCAAACCCTTGAAAAAAGCACCAGAAGAAGCTATAGCTCTAGTAGAATGAGCTTTTACAGAATAAGAAATGCACTTACCATTAAAAGAATAACGAAAGGAAATATTTTTGATTGGGTACAGCTAATGCTAGGGACTTAGACCACTCTAGGGACTTAGACCACTCCGATATTATTTGGGTAAGACTATGTGCATCCAGCATGTGCAGCACCTTCTCACTGGCAGACTGCAGAGAAGGAGAAAAAAAAGTGGGCAAATGAATACACTGATTAAAGACTGATTAAAGGACAACTCATTCTCCATCTTGGGTATAAAAGAAGGATTTGTATGCAAGGACACCCTGTCCTTATGAAATACCACAACAGGAGGACAAGCCATAATGGCTTGAAGTTCAGACACCAGTCTGGCAGAAGTAAGGGCTAACGAAAGAACAGTCTTCCAAGAGCAATGTTGCAAGGAAGATGCAGGTTCAAAAGGCGTCTGAATCAAGTTCTCCAAAACAAAAATTAAGATCCCAGGGAGGAGGAAGAAGCTTCCTGGAAGGCCTAATATGAAGGATGCCTTTTAAGGAATTGTTTAGCTTCAAATCTAGCAGCTAAAGGAGGATGCAAGGCAGACAAGCAGAGATAGCGGATAAGTTGGCCTTTAACAGAAGAATAATCCAACCCAGCACTGTGCAATTCACACAAATAAAACAGAACCAAAGGAGCATCCACAGAAAGTGGATCCAGGTTATGAGAAAGACACCAAACAGAAAACCTCTTCTCCCACTTGAAGAATTAGACTTCCTCGTATTGGGTTTTCTGTCCTCCTGCAGGACCCTAAGGACATCCTCAGTAAACAGGAATTTGATTCCACATAGGCACCTGTCACCCACAAAGTCAGATGAAGAGTGGACAAGTGGGGATGGATGAGGGATTCCTTTGTCTTGTGCGAGTAGGTCCACCTTGTGAGGTAACTTGTGATGACTGCCCTTGGCTAAATGCAGAACAGGGAACCAATGCTGTATCTGCCAAAAGGGAGTCACCAACAAGCTTTTGGGGGCATCCTGTTGAATTCAGAAAAGTACTTTTGAAATGAAGGAAAGGGGAGGAAAAGCATAAAGAAACATCCCCTTCCAAGAAAGAGAGAGGTTGTTCACCTTTCACACCAGAGGACCTGGGACTTTGGCATAAAACAGAAGAAGCTGTCTGTTCAGAGAGGAGGCAAAAGATCTACTTGAGGATTATCCCACTGGTGGACAATGTCCAGAAACCCATCCATGTGAAGCACCCATTTCGTGAGAATGAGTTAAGGACCTGCTCAGAGTGTCTGCCACAATGTTTTGACCTGAGGGAATGTAAACTGCCTTAAGAGTCACTTGATACTAGATAGCAAGATCCCACACTAGGAAAGCCAATCAGCAAAGAAGATAAGATCTTGTTCCCCCATATTATTTATTTTACATACCACATAACTAAGGTGTTGTCTGTAAACACCTTGAGAGGTCCAAAAGAGAAAGAGGATAAAAAGCCTGAAGAGCCAGCAGAAGGGCTCATCTCTTTGACATCGATGTGCTCCTTCTGTTGAAGAGGAGACCAGAACCCCTGCATCTTTAGGGAGACAAAGGCTGTTCCACATCCCACTTCTGAAGAGTCTGAACAGCTTTTGAGAGGGATGAAAGGGAAGCTCTAGATTTAGAGGCACCTGCTGGATCCACCAGTGGAGTTCCTTCTTGCGGCAAGGTAGAAGAGGAAGTGCAGATTCTAGGGGATAAGCATGCTGAAGCCAAACTGACTTCAAGAACCACTGAAACTTCCTCATGTGAAGTTTGGCCACAGGAAGCCCAAGGATGGTGGATGCCACGAACCCCAGAGCTCTCAGAAACTTCCTGGTTATAATGGAATCCAGGGGAAGAAGAGTATGAAAAAAGGAGGAAGAGATGTCAGCAAAGGCACCATCTGAACCCTACAACCCAGAACTCATGGTCCTGAGAAGGAGTCAGAGAATACTTTTTGAAGTTTAAACTCCAGGCTCTGAAGAAGGGAGATGGAAAAATGAAGATTTTGCAACAGGATTTCTGGAGAGGATGCCTGAAACAGCAAATACTTGGATCCCCGACGCCTGCAAAAACCAATCAGGAGCAAGGCATTTGGTGAATACCCTTGGGGCAGTAGAAAGGCCAAAGGGCAAAGCAGAGAACTGAAAATGCCAGGCAGCAACAGAGAAACACAAAAACTTCCTGAAAAGGGGGTAGATCAGAATATGGAAATAAGCATCCTTGAGATCCACAGACACCATACAAGCCACAGGAAGCAAGACAGGAGACAAAGTCTGAAGGGACAACATTCACAATGTGGGCACCTTCAGAAAACTGTTCAAATGAGAGAGGTCTGGAATTGGTCCCCAAGTACCCTCCTTTTGGGGTACTAGAAACATCTTTTGAGTAACCCCCCCCACTCTCATTTTGGGACACAAGCCCCTCCTGAATAGTACCCTGAATCAAAAGGTCCAAAATCACCTCTGGGAAAAAAGTTGTTCCTGAGGGGGCTGAGGAATGTCCATAAAAGGGGGAAGGGATTTCCACCCTATAAAATATCCCTGGCGAATAACCGACAGCACCCAGGAATTCAGAGTGATCTGTAGCCAAACAGGAAGACAGAGAGCGAGAGGAACGTGGCTGGGAAGAACCGGATAGTCATACAGCACCTGGTTTATCTGGAAAGGAAGACTTCTTGCGTCCCTGAAGTCTGAGGAGCCTTAGCAGGAGGAGCCCGCTCACCATCCTTTTTGCCCGGGTCTCTATCACTTCACCAAAACAGCTCAACATCGAATACCATGTTATCGAACTACTAACGAACTGCAAATGAAACTAAATCAAATAATGACGAACATCCTTTTATCGAACAAAAACAGCCGGCCAATTTTCATGCAAATAAATGTACGTCATTCGTTCGCTCATGAATATTTAAAACTTACCCTAATTGTTTAACAGTCATAAGTTCCTGTTTTCTATGTTTGTATATGTACGTTATTTCAATTATAGAAAGTAGTGGACTGTTAATTTTAACTAAAAGCAGTGATTGCTATAAAACTCCAACATTTACGTTTTGTTTTGTATGCTTAACTGCAACTGGAAGCAGCACGGCTACCTCTGCTGAACTTAACACCCCTGGAATTGTAGGTGAAGTTTATCAATGCGTAGTTTCCCAAAGAATGACCAAAATGTTACATGTAAGATGGTTATCTTTACCATTTAAAGAAAACAGTAAATAAGAAGCGGTAATGGTGTTGCAAATACAAAATATTACAGAACTGTCGTGATAGGGCTATAACAGAGGTGGTAATAGGAGGTGACAAGTTAGTAAAGGCTGTTTCTCACTTTCATGCACCTGATATAGCAGAAGTAGAGCAATACCGAGCCTGCCACAGTTTGAAAGAAACTGCAAGATGCAATACCTCAACACCTGCATTAGTTGTAGATGATGTACTAGCAAGTACATCACATGAAACATTAATGTCACTTCCATATAGACGTTCTATGCTCCAGCAAGTAAACAGAGTAAGAAGAAAGAAAATGTTGACATACAAGCCTGTTGCTTGTAATATTGCTAAATGTTCATTGAAAGCGGATATTCACAGTAATAACTACAGAAGAGAATTGATTTGCGTAATGCTACTATATGGTTTATGGATGGTAAACAGAGTAAGAAGAAAGAAAATGTTGACATACAAGCCTGTTGCTTGTAATATTGCTGACGTTGACACTGCTAAATGTTCATTGAAAGCGGATATTCACAGTAATATGCACGTGTTCGTGTTTACTACAGAAGAGAATTTGCGTGATTTGCGTAATGCTACTATATGGTTTATGGACGGTACACTTCTTATGAGAGGGAGGTTATGTCAACAACTGTATACAATCCATGCGTTAGTAGCATTTGCAGAGAAAACCGTTTGCCATTAGCCTTTGCATTGATGACTAAAAAGTCATATAAAGCTTATAACTTTTTGTGGGTGTGTGCACGAGCTACTGTCTACTTGTGATTTGCAGTATAATGTAAGGTTCATTTTAACAGACTTTGAACTAGCTGCAATTAAGAGTGTAAAACACAACTTTTCATCTGTCACTGGTAAAGGCTGTTTCTTTCACGCAAGCACTATGGAGAAAAATTCAGGCCTTGAGACTTGTTAGTCTGTATGGCAGTAGTTTTCAGCTAGATGTGTAACGTTTGATAGCTTTAGCATTCCTAAATCCAGATGATGTCCTTGGAACATTTAAATGTGTTAGTGCAAACTTTTCTCCTGATGGTAAAGAGCTACTGACATACTTTACAGACATTTATATCTCTGGACGTCCACAGACGTAACAAACATGAATGTCAAATGTTAGTCGCTTTCCTGCAATGTTTCCCATAGAATTCGGGAACATTCATGCATTAAACCAGTTATCTCTGCCCAGGACACAAAATTACGTAGAAGGCTGGCACAGGCGACTACACTGTTTGTTAGCCAGAAGAATAGCTGATATTCCTTCTATTGTAAATGTGCTGGCAAGGGAGCAGAATAGTCAATGAAACCTGACTATTAATGAAATCAGGTTACCCTACATCACCCAAAAAGAACAAGTACACTGAAAGGGAACGCAGATTGCATATTATTAAAAACAGGCCAAAATACACAGCTGTTCAGTTTATAAATGCAATCGCGATGCTTTTGAGATTGTAATGAATGTATAGTGGTGTACAAGCGTACCAATTAAATTGTAAATACTCAAGTTACAGTTATTTGGGTAAAGCACGTCATGTTCACTTAAATTTACACACTTGGGATTGTATATAGCGAAAATTTCTACTGTTAATTAGTTAATTGGATATATTATGCTGTACACTTTTGTGTTACGTCACTAGCATGTTCACATGCTTATTTGCATAGAGGTGGCCAAGTGTTGCTATTTGGATTTCGTTTTTTCGATATTTTAAGCTTTCGTGTTTTTCACAGTTCGACGTTAGTAGTTCGATATCATGGTATTCGATGTTGAGCTGTTTCGGTGAAGTGATATACACCCTTTTTGCCCTTGGGAGGAGGGTGAGACTGCATGCGAACAAAGGCTAGCTTACTGGGGTAGTTTCTCTGAAATTTAGGAACATGAGAAAAGTACAGTTGTGTACAATTACCATAAATGTAGATGTTTGAGTGTATTCACTGTTGCAGTCATTGCATTTGGGTTATCTGCTTGCAGCAGCTCTCAGTCGTCCTGATTATCAAAGTCTTGGGTCCTGCTTCGGTTGCTCTCTCATCTTCCATGACGTCAGGTAGTCAGGGGTATAAAGGATGCAGCCGACGCCATTACATCAGTTTTTCTTGCCCCAGATGTCAGGTGCCCCCCATAATGGGAAGCAATTATATACAAGGTTACATCTCCAACAAAAAGCAAATACACCAGAAAGCTTTAAGCATAGTAAGCAAGAATGGAGATATAGTCAATAGAAGTCAGGGGGCTGCAACAGTGAATACACTCGAACATCTACATTTATGGTAAGTGTACACAACTGTACTATGCTCTTCATGTTTCACTGTTGCAGTCATTACATTTGGGTAGATTCCCAAAGCTAAGGAAGGGAGGTGGCAATTAGATAGCATTAGGACCAGCTATACGGCCCTGCAAGACTGCAGTGACAAAACCAGCTCTGGATTTAGAAAAATTTGGCAAGTAGTAATGCTTGGTGAAGGTTATGTACAGAACTCCAGGTAGCAGCTTCTAGGTAGGGACACCTCTGCGAAAGGCTGTAGAGGTAGATGCAGCCCTGGTTGAATGTGGTCTTATCCCCTGTGGGGTAGGTTTTCCATGGTGCTTATAGCAGAAATGAATGCAACGGCCTATCCACTTAAAATGGTTTGCTTTGAAATGGCCTTCCCCTCTGCCCCTGAAGCAAATGCAGCCAGCAGCTGTTCAGATTTCCTGAGAGGCTTAGTCCTGTCAAAGTAAAATCTAAGTTGTCTGTGCACGTCCAAGGAGTGCAGTATTCGTTCCCCTTTGTTCTGTGGATTAGAAAAGAATGTTGGCAAGTGAATGGACTGATTAAGGGCTACACTGGATACCACCTTGGGCATGAAGGCGGGATTGGTCCTTAGGGACACCCTGTCAGCATGAAAGATGATGAAAGGCTCCACTGCCATGAAGGCCTGTAATTCAGACACCTTTCTTGCTGAAGTAATGGCTAGAAGGAAGGCTGTTTTCCAAGAAAGGAATTTCAACTCTGCATTTGCAGCTGGCTCAAAGGGAGGCAGAGTGAGCTTTTCCAATACAAAGTTAAAGGTCCCAGGCTGGAGTAGGGGCTCTCCTAGGTGGTCTTGCGTTTTTGGCCCTCTGAGGAATTGCTTCAGCAGTGGATGAGAGAAGAGGGGTTGTTCTGTATTGTAATGAGCTGAAATGGTTGAGGCATGAATTTTGATGGTGGAAAAGGAAAGGCCCTTGTGAAGCATCTCAGTCAAATATTGAAGAATATGGGGTAAATTGGGCACAGCTGTGCCCATCCCCCGAGTTTGGCTCTAGGAACAGAATCTTTTCCATTTTTCAGCATAGGATTTTCTAGTACTAGGCCTCCTTGCCTCCAGAATGACATCCATCACTTGCTTACTGAGGGATGGTAACGGAGAGATCAGGTAATTAGCCAGGCTGCCAGGTTCAGGGTTTGAAGCTGTGGGTGCAGAATCTGGCCCTCCTGCTAGGACAGCAGGGCAGGGGGTCTGCGACAGGTGCCATGGTGTCAGCACTGACACACTGCGCAAGAGGGGGTACCAGTGTTGGCGTGGCCAGTCTGATGCAATCAGTATTGTCCTTGGTTTGTCCTGTTTGATCTTTAGTAGCACCTTGGAGAGGAGAGTCAGGAGGAGAAAAGACAAACTGGTGAAGGACAGGGTGTCCACTTTCCAAGCTTGCTTGTGGGGAGTCCTTGTGCAGAATTTGTCCATTGGTAGCTCTGGGAGGAGGCAAACAGGTCTATCTCTGGGCTCCCCCATTTGTTTCTCAACATGCTGAATATCTTTGGTTCCAGTTCCCACTTGTGTGGATCCATGAGATTTCTGCTTAGGTTGTCTGCCAGTGTATTTAGCTTTCCTGGCAGGAATTGAGCCTGTAGGTGGCATTTGGTAGCTCAAGGCTGTGTTCCACAGAGCCATGGCTTGTCTGCAGAGAGTATGAGTGGGTTCCCCCTGCTTGTTTATGTACCACACAACAGTGGTGTTGTCAGTCTTTACCAATAATTGTCCTGGAAGCATATGATCCTTGAAGGCTGTCACAGCATTCTGTACAGCTAACATTTCTTTTTGCTTGATATGGAGGTGCATTTGATTTGGGTTCCATTTGCCCTGAATGCACTGCCCTGCCAAGTGAGCCCCCCATGCATAGTCGGATGCGTCTGTTAGGGATTGGGCGGCAGGGGGTAGAGTGAATGGCAGTCCCTTGTTTAGGTGACAGGCCTCTGCCCACCAAAGGAACTCTATCTGTAGACAAGGTATGATAGGAATCATTTATTCTAGATCCTGAGAATGTTGACACCATAGGCTTTTTAGATACCATTGTAGTTTCCTCATAAGCAGCCTTGCATATGGAATTAGTAGAATGCAAGAGGCCATGAACCCCAGAGCTTGCAGTAATTTCCTTGCAGATAGCTGGGTCTTTGTGGCCAGTAGTTTGAAGTAGACTGTCAAATGAACTTGTTTCTCTGGCATGAGGTAGACCATCTGGGAAGTTGTATTCAAGCTTGCTCCCAGGAATACAATTTGTTGGCAGGGTACAAGATGGGATTTCTTTTCGTTTATGGTGTACCACAGAAACGTTAGCAATTTCTGTACAAATGCCAGATGATTTAATAGAATGTCCTGGCTTTCTGCCTGAATTACACAATCGTCCAGGTATGGGTATATTTGAATATTTTTTTGCCTGCAAAATGCAATAACTGGAGCTTGGCACTTTGTGAATACCCTGGGCACAGTAGATAAGCCAAAGGACAGTGCATGTAGCCTGCTCTGAAGCATAGGTATCTTCTGATTCCCTTATTGGGATGTGCAGGTAGGGCTTCCTTTACAACTAGTGTTGCCAACCAGGCATCTTTGCCTAGCATGGGAAGCAGCTGATGAAGAGTTAGCATCTTGAATTTTGGGATTACCAAAAATGTGTTTAGGATAGACAGGTCCAGGATAGGACGCCAGGAATGGTCTTTTCTGGGTACCAGGTTGAGTAGAAACCTTGGCCCCATTCTTCTTCTGGGACAGGATGAATAGCCTTGATGCTTAAAAGAGAGAGAACTTGCTTTTGAGCCTCTGCCCACTGATTTGGGGGTAGGTCTAGCCAACCGTTTGGCATTGGTAAGGTGTGGAAGTGGAATATGTATCCTTGGGAAACTGTACTTAAAACTCATTAGTCGCGGGTAATGAGTTCCCAGTTTTTTGCATGCAGGGCAATCTTTCCCCCCTAAAGGAACAATCAGTTGAGCAAGGCTTGGAAGGTTTAAAGTTAAGTCATTGAGACAGTTTACCATAGGGGGGGGAGTCTTACTACTCCCTGCTTTGGAAGTGGGAACCCCCCCCCACTGTTTAGCCCGGCGAGTACCTTGGGACTGAAGCCTGGGTGTTCTGCTGGTTCTGGGTTTGGACTGAGAAGGCCTGGAAGAGGCAGGAAAGGACCAATTCTTAGAGGGCCAATGCCTACTAAATCTGGGAGGCTGTACTTGCAGGAAATCTTTAACAGTTTGCATAGATTTAGCTTTTTCCTCCATCTTTTTAAGAACTTCTTCTGCCGTTGCCAAACAGGCGGTCCTGAATTAAGGGAGCATCCAGTAATTTCGCTTTAACATGATCTGGCAAGGATTGCTCCTTAAGCCAAGCATGCCTTCTAAGTAAAGACCCAGTTACCGCAGCCCTGCAAGATGCCTCTAGTGAATCAAAACTACATTGCAGTGGATGTTTACCAACTTGTTCAGCAGAATGCATTAAATCATGTAAAGCCTTATTTTCAGCACAATCGGGAAACAACATAATTTTCTGTTTAAGCAATCCAATAACATGCAGTTGATACTTTAACATATGAAACTGGCAATTCAAGGCCCTAATGGCCAATGTTGCAGAAGTGTATATCTTCTTACCCCATCTATCCAACGCCCTGGAGTCCCTATCAGAGGGGGTAGGATTTTTGACAGTAGTAGCTTTAATGGCCTTGGGTCCCTGTGAAACGGTTTCAGGATCCGCAGGAGGATTTTTGAAAAGGAACTTGTGAGAGTCAGGAATCCTGTAATATCTATCAGGTTTTCTGGAGGCAGGAGGTAAAGAGTCAGGGGCCACGCTAGATTCCGAAAAGGCATCATCAACAATGTCCAGTACAGGAGGTATAGCTAAAGACCTGTGCTGGGGCAGGAGTAAGAAACCCTAAGCCTCTTTTTAGAATCAGAGAAATCCTGACTTTCCCAACGAAAATGCTCCCTGAGAGTATGCAAGATTCCACCAAAAGAGAAATCCTCTGGGGGGGGGGGGGGTCTAGCAGAGGGAAAAGAGTCCTCAGCATCAGAATCCTCATAGGTACAATAAGGTTAAATCCTGGTCATCAGAGGAAACAGAAATTTCATAATCCTGGTCAGAAGTATCATAAGCAAACTCAGTCCTAGGTCTCTTACAGGGGGAAGGTTGGCTTCACCTGATTAAAGTAATAAGATCTTCAGTCATTCTTATCATTCGTTTTTTAGGCATAGAGGCCTGACCATGCGGTCTGGGCATCAGTTTACTAGGCATGGTTTGAGTTTTAGGCCTTGAAGAAGAAGATGGCATCGGTTTAATATGCAAGTCTGTAGGCCTGAATACACCCTCAGAAACCAGTGCCTGCACAGCGGCTCCGGACCCATCCAAGGTAGAGACATCCGCAGGTTCTATAGTTGAAGAAGCATCTTGCGGCATATCTGACTCCGAAAGGGTCTCAGTAGAGGCCTGCGAATCTGAAGTAGTGGGTATCAGGGGTTGCAAAAGCACCTCACCGAGTACCGGCGAACTGGTGACTAGCTTAACGGAAGCGCCGCCGGCAGCTTTGGACCTATGCGGTCTGTCTCTGTCTTTATCTTTACGTTTTTTCGGAATGTTGGTAGTCGGATGGTTTACCTAAGCCATTTCTCGATAACTGAACAGAGTACCGAAATAATTAGATGTGAAAACGAACAGATGATGAATAGTACGAGGATTGAATAAGGCGCAAAACCGACCGCATACATCGGGGTCTGGGCCTAAGCAAGGAATACAGTACGAATTAAATTCTTTCGGAGGTATTTGCTTTCCACAAGAAATACAATTGTTAACTTTTAATGACATCAGTTTAGAGCAAGAAAAAGGATCCCCAGTGGGGTACTTAGCTTTTTAGAAGACTTCGGTTCTGAAACTCGAAAAGTACTTCTGCTTTGTTGCCAAACAGGCGGTCTTGGTTTTTAAGGGAGCATCCAGTAATTTAGCTTTAACATGATCTGGCAAAGATTGCTCCTTAAGCCAAGCATGCCTTCTAAGTACAGACCCAGTGACAGCAGCCCTGCAAGATGCCTCTAATGAATCAAAACCACATTGCAAAGTATGTTTTCTAACTTGTTCAGCAGAATGCATTAAATCCAGTAAATCTTTATTTTCAGTACAGTCAGGAATCATCATAATTTTCTGTTTAAGCAATCCGATAATATGCTGCTGATACTTTAACATATGAAACTGGCAGTTTAAGGCCCTAATGGCCAAGGTTGCAGATGTGTACACCTTCTTACTTACCCCATCTATCCAGTGCCCTGGAATCTCTATCAGAGGGGGTAGGAATTTTGGCAGTAGTAGCCTTAATGCCCTTTGGTCCCCGTGAAATGGTCTCAGGATCCGCAGCAGGATTTTTAAAGTGGAACTTGTGAGAGTCAGGTACCCTGTAATACCTATCAGGTTTTCTGGGAGCAGGAGGTAAAGAGTCAGGGGCCAGGCTAGATTCCGAGAAGGCATCATCTACAATGTCCAGTACAGGAGGGATAGCTAAAGGCCTGTGTTGAGGCAGGAGTAAGAATTCCCTAAGCCTCTTTTTGGTGTCAGAGTAATCCTGGCTTTCCCAGCGAAAATGCTCCCTAAGAGTGCAAGGTTTCACCAAAAGAGAAATCCTCTGGAGGGGAAGCAGAGGGAATGGGGTCCTCTGCATCAGAATCCTCATAGGTAGAAAGGGGTAAATCCTGGTCATCAGAGAAAACAAATTTCAGACTCCTGATCAGAAGAAAAAGAAGGAAAATCAATCCTAGGTCTCTCAGAGGGGGAAGGGTGGCTTCCCCGGATTAGAGTAATAAGGTCTTCAGCCATTCTTATCATTTTTTTAGGCATAGGGGCCTGACCATGCGGACTTGGCATCGGTTTTCTAGGCATGGATCGAGTTTTAGGCCTTGAAGAAGATGGCGTCGGTTTAATATGCAAGTCAGTAGGCCTGAATACACCCTCGGAAGCCGGTGCCTGCACTGCGGCTCCGGGCCCATCCAAGGAAGAGACCTCCGCAGGTTCCACAGTCGAAGAAGCATCTTGCGGCATACCGGACTCCGAATGGGTCTCAGTAGAGGCCTGCGAATCTGAAGTAGCAGGTATCAGGGGCTGCAAAAGTACTCGCTGAGTACCGGCGAACTGGCGATTAGCTTAGGAGAAACGTCATCGGTAGCTTTGGACCTTAGCAGTCTCTCTCAGTCTTTATCTTTGCATTTTTTCGGAACGTCGGTAGTCAGGTGGCTTACCAAAGCCATTTCTGGATAATTGAACAGAGTACCAAAATATTTAGATGTGTAAATGAACAGACGGCGAATAGTACGAGGTTTGAATAAGGCACAAAACTGACAGCGAGGTACGTCGTGGTCTGGGCCTAAGTAAGGAATGCAGTATGAATGAGGTATTTGCTTTCCACAAGAAATACAATTGTTAACTTTTACTGACATCAGTTTAGAGCAAGAAAAAGGATCCCCAATGGGGTACTTAGCTTAGTTCGGATCTGAAACTCGAAAACGAAAATTTCAGGAGTCGGACGACCGGCACTTGTGAACTGCTTCTGCTTCGGGCACTGCACCGCAAGAAAGACTGATGTAATGGCGTCGGCTGCATGCTTTATACCCCTGACTACCTGACGTCATGGAAGATGAGACAGCAACCGACGCAGGACCCAAGACTTTGATAATCAGGCCGACTTAGGGCTACTGCAATCAGATAACCCAAATGTAATGACTGCAACAGTGAAACACTAAGAACAAACATGTTTCAGTTCCTGTAAAGCCATCCCCTTATCCTGAATGGACTTACTCAAATCAACAGCAGCTTCCCCCAAACAAGTGTTTATCAGGAGAGGCATCCATCAACTTAGCCTTGATACCATCAGGCAATGACTAAAGCCGAAGCCAAGAATACCTCCTTCATCACTGACACTGAAGCACCTGCTGCATCATAACTACACTTGATGGAATGACGAGCTACCTGTGAGGAAGTACATAAATTTTACCCCCACAGTCTGCAAGATCAGAAATAATCCGACAAGCCTGAGATAGGAAACCCAACACATACTTTGACATATCAGCCCTAAAAACCAAGGTAGCCACGGTGTAAACCTTCTTACGTAGCCTTTCCATGGTTCTGCTCTCTATCAGAAGGCAGTCATTTGGGCGAATGAAGCAATTGAGAGAGCCTGTCAGAAGCTACAGGCACCAATGAGGGGTCAGCAGCAGGACACTTGTACAAAAAATTACACTACTCAGGCACCCTATAAAACCTATCAGGTTTCTGGGAGCAGGGGTGTGAGAACCAGGAGCTTTAGAGGCATTGGAAAATGCGTCCAAAGCAGCAGCCAAAACAGAAGGAGCAGCAGAAAGTTTAGGAGATTCCATCTACAGCAGCTCATAGCACCACTTATGGATCGCAGAGACCTGAGCACAATCCCATTTAAAAAGCTCCATCATCCTGGAGATTGCATCCCCAAAAAAATCTCTTCAAAAGGAAGTAGCAGAAATGGTAGATTCCTCTTCCTCTGACCCATAGTCAGAAAGAGGAGGAATATGAAGAGAGTAAGCAAAGGATTCCTCATTAGAATCATACTCCTCCTCAGAAGAATCCTGTTCCCAGAGTCTTAAGTGGAATAGAGGACCAAGGAGAGGCTGGAACAGAAACACCCTGAAAAGGTATGCCATCAAAGCACTAAACAAAGCCAGAGAGAAGGTCCGCCACTCAGTCTGTGGATCCTCAGGGGCAGGAGAAACATGTTTATTTTTTTGCTTTTTTTCTTTAATGGAACGTCTGCCTTATATAACTTGGAAGGCTCTGACCCAGCACGACATGTAATAGAAGTAGGAACTTCTTCTCGGACTAAAATCTGAAGAAAGCCCCTAAGCCCCTCGGAAATGATCAACAGTGGTTCCTCCTGAACATCCGAAACAGATGCCTGCAAATCCTCCTCAGACGTGTTTAAAGCCAGATCCCCACAAGACTCCTACCCAGCCAAGGCAGAGGAATCAGACAACAAAAGCAGTGTAAACGTCCGGATATTCACACTTCAGGAGAGAAAAAGCAGCAGCAAATATTCCAGAAATAACAGAATTTAATATGCAAAACGCCCACCAGGTAAGAGTTCCTAGTTGTAGTTTCAGCTTAATTCAAAACTGTAATAACCATTAGAAAGAAGATATGTCCAAAAACAAAACTAAGTGCCTGCCCTGCTGGACCTGAACAGAACAGTCTTTGGCATGTGCCATAGTGCAAGCTGATATTGGGGCAGGTCTGTCATAGATGGGACTCAAAAGTTAGGGCTTCCTGCTTAACATGACAGACAGATTAACGTTCTTCATGACCCTTACTGGCAGTACTAGAGGATGGGCATCAGCCTAGTCTCTTGCTTGTTGAACAGACGACGTGTTAAAAAGTACAGTTTTGTACCTACCATAAATGTAGATGTTCGAGTGCTAATACAGCTGCAGTCATAACAGATGGGTTCTCCTGCCGTCAGGCGGGTCCTCGGTCGGCCGAATTCCAAAGTCTAGGTCCGGCGTCGGTTGTCGTCGCTTCTTCCCTGACGTCAGTGCGACAGGGGTATAAAAGAACCAGCCGACGCCATTTTCTTCAGTTTTTCTTGCCCCAGATGTCAGGGGACCCCAGAAGGAAGGCAATACATAAATTTGTGTAATAAAGCAGTGCGATATAATCAAAATACAGTAGTTGCAAGCAAATACACCATAAATGAATACCCCAATCAGGTTGTATGAAGATGTGTTAGCCTATAGGCCTGTCCCAAGAGGGGAAGGAGGGAGGGAAACCTGGACTGCAGCTGTATTAGCACTCTAACATCTACATTTATGGTAGGTACAAAACTGTACTATGTTCATCGTGCATACAGCTGCAGTCATAACAGATGGGTAGAATCCCAAAGCTAAGAAAGGGGTGGTAGGCACTAGGTGGAACTAGGAGGAGCCAGGATGCCCTGCAAGACTGCAGTGGCAAAGCCTGCTCTAGTTTTGAAGTATAATGGTAGGTGGTAGTGCTTGGAGAAGGTATGCACAGAACTCCAAGTGGCTGCTTCCAAAATATCTTTGGTAGGAACTCCTCTGAGGAAAGCTGCAGAGGTAGCTGTGGCCCTTGTGGAGTGAGATCTGATGCCTGTAGGTACAGTTTTGCCACGAAAAGAATAGCAAAAGCGTATGCAGTGGGCTATCCATTTTGAGATTGTCTGTTTCGAAATTGGCTTTCCTTGAGCTCCTACAGCATAGGACACAAAGAGCTGTTCTTAGGCATAAAGGACGGGTTGGTTCGTAAGGAAACTCTGTCCTGATGGAAGATGATAAAAGACTGCACAGCCATGAGAGCTTGTAGTTCTGAAACTCTACGAGCTGAGGTAATAGCCAGAAGGAAAGCTGTTTTCCAGGACAAATATTGCAAATCTGATGAGGCAGCTGGCTCAAAGGGAGGCAAGGTCAGTTTTTCCAGAATGAAATTGAGATCCCAAGCAGGTATTGGTTGTTTTCTTGGGGGTCTTAGATTCTTAGCCCCTCTGAAGAACTGTCTTAAGAGAGGGTGAGAGAATAAGGGTGGATCAGTGTTGTATTCTGCAGAAATGGCCGAGGCATGGATTTTGATGGAGGAGAATGAAAGTCCACTGCTTAGCAGCTCAGCTAAATACTGTAGTATTTGAGGTAAATTCAGTTTTCCAGGATCCTGGCCCTTTTTCTCATTCCAGACACAAAACCGTTTCCATTTTGCGGAGTAAGCTTTTCTAGTGGACGGCCTCCTGGCCTCCAAAATGACATCCTGCACCTCCTTGGAGAGTAGGGTCTGTTGTGATGCTAAGGAATCTTCCATGCGGCTAGATTGAGTATTTTTAGCTGGCTGTGAAGAGTTTTGAAGCTGTGCTGAGTCAGAAGAAGAGGCATTAGAGGCAGGGTCCATGGTGGGGAATGTATCAGGCTCCTCAGGAGTGGGTACCAGTGTTGTCTTGGCCAGTCCGGAGCAATGAGAATCATCTTTGGTCTGTCTGCTCTGGTTTGCAATAGAACTTTGGGCAGCAGAGGAAGAGGTGGGAAGGCATAAACTGTCACTGATGTCCAACTGAAAGAGAGAGCGTCCACTCTCCAGGCCTTTGGATGGAAAATCCTTGAGCAGAATTTTGTCAATTGGTGATTTTTGTGCGAGGCAAAGAGATCTATGTCTGGCCTTCCCCATGCTTGGATTATTTCTGTAAAAACTTTTGGATGCAACTTCCATTCGTGTGGATCTGTCATATTTCTGCTTAGGTTGTCTGCCAGCGTGTTTTCCTTGCCTGGCATGTACTGTGCTTGTAGTTCGATGTGTAAGTCCATGGCCATGTTCCAAAGTGACATGGCCAGTCTGCATAGGGGGTATGAATGTGTTCCTCCCTGTTTGTTTATGTACCACATAACTGTGGTGTTGTCCGTTCTTATCAATAGCTGATCTGGTTGCAGAAGGTCCTTGAAAGCTATAAAAGCATTTATTACTGCTAGCATTTCCTTTTGATTGATGTGAAGGTGCTTTTCTTTTTGGGACCATTTGCCCTGAATGCACAGATCTGTCATGTGCGCCCCCCAGGCGTAGTCCGAGGCATCTGTTGTGATGACTTGATTTGCTTGAGGATTGCTGAATGGAAGACCTGTGTTTGTTTGGCATGCTTGAGCCCACCACAGAAATTCCTTTTGCAGACATGGAATTAGTGGTATTATTGTTTCCAAACTGTGGCTGTGTTGAGACCATATGTTTTTCAGGTACCATTGAAGTTTCCTCATATGCAGCTTTGCACATGGGATTAGTAAGATGCAAGATGCCATGAATCCCAGAGCCTGCAGGATTTTCCTTGCAGTCAGCCTGGTGCAATTTGCTAGTGCTCTGAAGTATTGAGTTAGTTGCCCCTGCTTCTCTGGCGTGAGGTAGGCCATCTGGGTGTGTGTGTCCAAGTTGGCACCCAGGTAAATTATCTTCCGAGAGGGTATTAGCCTTGATTTCTTTTTGTTGACTGTGTATCCCAGAGAGCTCAACAACATTATTACATAAGCCAGATGTTTCAGAAGAATGTGCTTGCTGTTCGCTTGGATCAGGCAGTCGTCCAAATAAGGGTATATTTGTATCCCTTGAAGTCTGCAGTAGGCAATTACTGATGCCAGGCATTTTGTGAATACTCTGGGCGCAGTAGATAAGCCAAAGGGCAATGCAGAGAATTGATAATGGGTTGAACCTGCAAGAAATCTGAGGTATCTTCTGAAATTTTGTCTGATTGGGACATGCAGGTATGCCTCCTTGAGGTCCAATGTTACCAGCCAAGACTCCTTGCCCAGCATGGGAAGAAGTTGCTATAGAGTGAGCATCCTGAATTTTGGTACGAGTAGAAATGTGTTTAGGATGGATAGGTCCAAAATAGGTCTCCAATCTTTTCCCTTCCTTGGTACCAGGAATAGCCTGGAATAAAAACCTTGACCTTGTTCGTGCGTAGGTACCTCTTGAATAGCTTTCATGTCTATGAGATCTGTAATTTGCCTTTGTGCCTCTGCCCTTTGATTGTGGCGCAGGTTTGGCATGCCTCTCATTTTTGGAAGGGTGTGAAAATGGAATCTGTAGCCTCTGTTTATAATGTCCAGGATCCATTTGTCTTTTGTGACAATATGCCAACTCTTTGAAAATAATGCCAGCTTTCCTCCTAAGGGGGCTGCCATTTGAGTCTTGCTTGGCATGCAAAGGGGAAAGTCATTGGGCTTGCTTTCTGAATGACTGCGAGTTATCCTCACCACCTCTTTGTGTAGGAGCTTGCCATTGTCTGCCTCTAAACGATCCTTGGGATTGTCCTCTGCCCCTCGGGCGCATGTATCTGCCTCTTTGGGGTCTGTCCGTGGCTGGAAAGGACCAATTTTTGGAAGGCCAATTTCTACTGAAACGTGGGGGTTGAACCTGTAAAAAATCTTTCACAGTTTGCATTGATTTAGCCTTTTCCTCCATTTTCCTTAATACCTCCTCAGCATTAGCACCAAATACATCCTTTTGTAGAGTGGCATCTAGTAATTTAGCTTTGACATGATCAGGCAAGGTTCGTTCCTTGAGCCAGGCATGTCTACGTATGACTGATCCTGTAACATCAGCTCTACATGAGGCCTCTAGAGCATCAAAACCACATTGTAAGGTATGCTTACCCACTTGTTCTGCACTATGCATCAAATCCTGCAACTCCTTCAAGTCTGGTTGTTCAGGTTGTGACATTTTACTTTTCAATTGTGATAACAAAAACTGTTGGTATTTTAGCATATGGAACTGACAGTTTAAGGCCCTCATGGTTAAGGTAGCCGAGGTATATACCTTTTTCCCCCACCTTTCTAAGGATCTGGAATCTCTCTCGGAAGGTAAAGGATTTTTAGCAGTGGAGGCCTTAATTCCCTTGGGGCCCTGTGAGATGGTTTCTGGGTCAGCAGCATGGCTTTTGTATAGAAATTGGTGTGAGTCAGGAACCCTGTAGTACCTGTCAGGCTTAACTGGGGCTGGAGGCAGAGAGTCCGGGTTAAGGCAGGCCTCCGAGTAAACATCATCTAGGATGTCCAAGACAGGAGGTATAGCCAGAGGCCTGTGCTGAGGTAGTAAGAGAAATTCCCTAAGCCTTTTCTTGGAATCTGAATAATCTTGGCCTTCCCAGTGGAAGTGTTCCCTTAAAGTATGCAAAGTTTCCCCAAATGAGTAATCCTCTGGGGGGGGATACAGAAGGAATGGACTCCTCCGCAACAGAGTCTTCAAAAGGGGAGTAAGAATGTTCCTGATCATCAGAGTGCTCTGAAATAATGGAGCCCTGATCAGAGGAGGGGGATTCTTCCTCCACTCTGGGCCTTTTGTCCGGTGAGGTTGAGAACCCCTGATAAGAGTAATTAAATCCTCAGCCATTTTAAGCATCTGCTTTTTAGTCATGGGGCCTGGAGATGGGCCCTGTGTAGCTTGTCTCTTAGAGTGCATGGCTGCTTTAGACTTGGTGAAAGCCTTGATGGAGAAAGAAGAGGAAGTTCTGAAGACACCTTGAGTGGAGGTAGACCTGTCCACATTTTGAGGTTCAACGCCAAGAGTGGCTTCGGTATCTGTAGTCGGGGTGTGGGCCGAGGAGCCTGCGACCTCGGGCACAGGAGACACCGCCAATGAAGTGCCGTCGGTAGTCAGGGGCTGCGTAGGCGCCTCGCTGAGAACCGGACCATGTGTAGTCGGCTTTGGCGTGGTAGAGGCCGCGGACCTCGTGTGTCAGTCCTTATCTTTGCGTTTTTTAGACAAAACTGGAGTCAGGGTATCCGACGACATAATATAGTTAAATGTTTTTCCAAAATAATGCTGGGCGAACTCCGCCCGACGCTTAATGGTGAGTTTGTTGAATGTAGCACAAAAGCGACAGACCGAGACGTCGTGGTCTGGGCCTAAACAAGGTATACAGAGGGAATGGAAATCCTTATGCGGTATTTGCTTCCCACATGAAATACAATTATTAACTTTGTCTGACATCGGTCTGAGGCAAGAAAAGTTTCCCCAATGGGGTACTTAGCTTTCAAGGAGACTTCGGTTTCAAAATTTTCGTAATTTCAGGAGCTGCGAACTGCTTCTGCTTCAGGCACCGCGCGGCAAGAAAGACTAAAGAAAATGGCGTCGGCTGGTTCTTTTATACCCCTGTCGCACTGACGTCAGGGAAGAAGTGACGACAACCGACGCCAGACCTAGACTTTGGAATTCGGCCGACCGAGGACCCGCCTGACGGCAGGAGAACCCATCTGTTATGACTGCAGCTGTATGCACGATGAACTTCCACAATGCCATATCAGTGATAGGCTTACTTCTATGACAACATGGGTGATATCTGTCCTCTGTATCCTTAGCCTTTTACCCTGTTTTATGAAAGAAAAGTAAGCATGCGAGGGCCCATCCTGCTGATTCCAGAACTGGGCAATCCAATTATATCTTGCACGGAGTAAGATAAGAGTCCTCTCTCTCGTCTTCATCCACCCTCTGGTTGACATGTTAGCCACTTGTGGTAGTGCTTTAAACCATGGTCTTTTCACATGCTGTACAGTCAATGCCAGTGTAGGTCTTGGATCAGCACAGGGCAGTCACATTAAAATTTCGATAACCTCCACTTCTTAGGTATTTAGTAAGGGAACTTTTTAATTGCAAGACAAATGTCAACATTAAGATCAGTGCAGTAAAAGTAGCAGGAAACCACTATGGGGCATGGGGACTAGATATGCTCCTCTTCAACCCTGATTCTTATAATGCTACTGCGTGACCCACAGACTACAGAACAGGAAATTCTAAGAGCATCCCCACTGCAGAAGACTCCTGATATGAAGACATACATTACGACTGGAAGAGTACAAAGGACTGGGCAAGTACCTTTTGCTCTCTCTTATCACTTATCTCTTACCTACTCATCTCCTCAAGAGGAGGACATGAATAGGATGTTTAGTATTAAAGGAAGAACAGCCTTTTTTTTTTCTCACGGGTTGACCTGCAGCTGGTTTGACGGTGTCACTCATTCAATTGATTTCCAGAGCCCCAAATTTTTTTTATTATATACGTACATATTTCTTGTTTACTTCCACTCTCTTTGGTTTCTCTGTGGCCCTGCAAGTAACAGTAAGTGCCTGGTCTCGGGTTTCACTTTCTGTAGGACCAGCTGTGTTCATATTTATCCTTATGTGAATGATTGCCTTAAAGAAGCCCCTTTGTGGAGAAGACAGAGGTCACTGACATCGAGCCCCAAACCAACTTGTTTTTTCCCCCATAAACCTCCCAAAATCCAGCCTGAAATGAAATAGGGTCTTTCCTGAGTGTGCATCACTGAGACACAGAGAGGGCTACCTAGATGGAGACTTGCAATGGAAAACATGACGTTCTTTGTGGTCCAAGTGTTGCAGCTGTAACTTATATTTCTGCATCAGAGTGAATAATGTGTGACCTGACTTTCCGAACTGAGTATCCTTCCTTAGTAGATGGGATGACATCACATATCGGGTATATAGGTTTTGTCTTCCCAACAGCATCTTTAGATATTTTTCATGGTTCGTTGTTGCAGTGCTGGCTATTGATTCCAGTATGCTGAAGCTTGACGGCTGACCCTTCTTCCAGAGATCTTCATCCTTTCCCTTCCAGGCCTGACTGACTTCCTTTCACGCCGACGTCATGATGTTGGTGTTATAAAGAGCTTTTGGTTGGTGCCATCTTCAGATTCTTCTTGCCACAATTTGATAAATATCTCCTGGTTGCATCAACAATCCATCTACCCGAGTCAAGAGTTTCCAGGGCACTTGGCTATGTTACAGTAGTTGTGTTTGGCATTTTTATTTGTAGTAGATGTGTGGATATTAACAGCATACTGTAATCACAACAGCCAGCATTTGCAACAGGGAACCATGAAAAACGTCTAAAGATGCTGTTGGAAGACAAAACCTATATACCAGATATGCGATGTCATCCCATCCACCGAGGAAGGGTACTCAGTTCGGAAAGTCAGGTCACACATTAGTCAGTCAGCCGCAGAAATACAAGTTACAGTTGCAACACTGAAGTACGAAGAACATCATGGCTTCCACTGCAAGTCTCCATCTGTAAGCAGAGCTAGGTAACCCTCTCAATGATGCACACCCAGAAAAGACCCTAGTTCATTTCAGGCTGGATTTTGGGAGGTTTATGGGGGGGGGGGGGGGGGGGAGTTGTGTTGCAGACTCAATGTTAGTGACCTCCGTTTCCTCCACAGAAGGGGCTTCTTTAAGGCAATCATCCAGATAAGGGTAAACATGAACACAGCTGGTCCTACAGAAAGTGAAGCCTGAAACCAGACACTTACTGTTACTTGCAGGGCCACAGAGAGACCAAAGCGAGTGGAAGTAAACATGAAATACGTACTTCTATACAGGCTACCGATCAACCTGTGAGAAGAAAAAAGAAAGCTGTTCTTCCTTTAATACTAAACACCCTACTCATCTCCCCTTCTTGAGGTGGAGAGAAGACATCAGCCTTATATGCAGAGTGCATCGAAAGCTCTGAAAGTCAAGCTGGGTGATGCACTTGTGTGATTTGTTCATAAGCATTAGGAATGACATTGCATCAATGATCTTCATGGTGAACATAGGGTACTGACATGTCTAGATGTTTCCAGCATCTTTGTGCCAGACATTTAAATATTTGTTCAACAGTATTATCTATGAGGTCTGTCTGGGGGAAGTTACAAAACTTCAGATGCCTCCCTTCCTGGAGAAAGATTCTCCACTCCAGATTTGCCTCCGTTAGTTCCACAGGTGAAGCGTGGAGTGGGGTATACCCCCCATCCAATTAGACATCTTGTATTGGGGAGCGGCTTTTTTTTTTTTTTAAATGAATAAATGAAGTGTCCTTTTTAAGGCTCTTCTTGAGTCACAGAGTCAGGCCTGAGAATTTTCCAAGGATAAGGGCTTTCTGGAGGACTTGAACATTGGCGGGGTTGGGGGTTAGTAATGGGGAAGAGAACCAATGGTGTCAGAAGCGATGACTGATCTCAAAAGGATAATCTTAGGGGACAAGACCTCTATGTACAATGTGCAAGTCTGACTTGTTTCTACTGAAGTAAAAAGTGTCTACAAAAAGGAGACTGGCTTGCCATCACAGTGCCACAGTGGCTGGTATACTATGGTAGCACAGGGCTTAAGAAGGGAAGTTTTTAAAGCAAGACATTAATAACACAGCTCTACACAAGCTTGTTTCAATGATTAACCCACCCACCTGGGGAACAGACAGGTGAAACCCAGCATCCGTGCCTGCAGGACAGATACTAGGGGGCCAAGCATCATCGTGACAATAATGGTGCATAAAATATTTGCGCAGTGTGGAGATGCAGTGCTTGAAAAAAAAGCAAAGGCGCCAGAGTGGAGTCTAACTAGAGATGCAATGACTGCAGAAACACTGAGGGTCTGGGCAAAGAACACAAAACTCCCCCATGCAGTCAGGGTCAGGATATGAACTTTTCAAGTAACAGAAAACAACTGGGGAGTTCAAGGACTGGGAGTCTCCTCCAAGCCCATCATTAGACATCTTGGCATGTTCTGAAAAGAATACAACCCACTGACTGAAAGGGCTGGACATTTTCAGAACTATGCAGAGCCGGACACTAGGAGTGGATAATATGTGTCAGTCACAAGTAACTCATAGAATCAGGTACCACCATACAACTACTGTGATCACTGTAGATATGCAAAACACATGTGCAGTTTATGCATTCACAGCAACATTCTGCAGTACTATACTGTAATGTCCATGGATACTAAAGCAGTTATGCTGTTTGTGTCAATTATCCAGTGCACCTACAAAGTCAAGCCCCAGATCCAAACCAATGAGGTATTTCATGTTACAAATCAGAAAGTAACTGCAGCAATGCACTGTAATGGAATACTCCTATACTTACTAGGCTTCACATCCATGTGGACCAGAAATGTTGAATGAATATATTTTAGACCACGAGCTACTTGCAAGAGCAGGTCTTTCAACTCCGGTTCAGTGAACAATCGCAGCATTCTGTTGTTTTCTGCTATGGCATCAGCAAGACTTCCACCTAATATTTACAGAAAAATATATACTTTATGATACGGTGGAGATTTTACCTCAAAATTCACACAGTGACATTCAAACAGATGCAAACAGTGAAATTTCAGATGTAAATGGGCATTTAATCAAGTAAATTTACTAGGAAGCTGCAGAAATACAAATGTAGATGACAAATGAATTCAAAAGGGAATAAAGGCACCAACAAAATATACACACATATGTATACATTACACGTTATGAACATCATCATTTTCAAATGTATGTGGCTTAAAAACATTCCAGTTTACATTTAAAATTAGCATAGAGATATTAGGAAGCAAAGACCATACTTCTGGGCGTCTCAAATTAGCTAAGACAACCTTGTTCAGCTTCTGTGCACATGCCCCCCCCCCCAAAAAAAAAACCCAAAACAGATGGAGCTAGAAAGCTTTCTACATTTTCTGTTACATAACTTGCCAACAAAAAAGTACAAGTACTCGCCCAACAAAGTTCTGTAGTAACTATAAATAATGGTAAAAGTTCACAAACAGGGATCACTGCTGTAGTAGAACTCCTCATCCACGGAAAAAGCCCAAACACACAGATGGCCCTTCTGGTCTCATTTCTGGAGCCTTAAAGGACATCTCTGGCAAGACAAGCTCCTCCTCCTTAAACTCTGTACTACCATACTAGTTAAACAGAGGTACTGCACACTCCATTATTCAGTTCCTTTTTGGGAGGGGGAGGTAAAACAGCTAGAAGTGTTCCCTGAGTAAAGGCTCCTACACATCCCCAGGTCATGGTATGCAAAGTTCCTAAAGATATATCCCACCATTTGACCTCCCCCATAAAAAAAATTTTGACAGTAAAGACCAAGAAGCCCCAGATATACAACATATGCTAGCTATGTGGAAATAAAACAGGATAGTTACAGAAATCCAGAGGTAGATATTTACTGGGATTCATAAACTGGCACTGGCACGAGGTCCCAGCAACATGTCAGAGCTTCACACAATTTATAACAAAATAAATGAAGTAGTGATATACACTACCATGCACACGTTAAGAGTATGGGCATGCAAATGTCACTGACTGTAATTCAAAAATATGGGAATGATGGACTATACTGTGTAGAGAACAAAACTAATCCAACTGCAAACTACAATTATCTAATGCAGGACAACTGCTGCCAATGTGTACTGCAGAGGGAAGACCTATATAGCAAATCAATGTAATAAAATAAAACGGCAGCACATTGCAATGCATATAAATGCTGTCTGACAACTATCTGCTACACCCCTCACAAAATGGTGAGGGTGGAAGCACACGCCAATTGCAGTAGCTGCACAACAAGGTCCGCTCATTTTAATACATTAAAATGTTCTACATTTTACATCCATGGCCAGTATCACAAATGCTTCTGAACTGCAACTGGCCATGACCACAACACACTAAGGAGCCCAGAGCCATAACTGTCACCACTCCACAATACCTTTTGATCTCTGCAAGAGCACTCAAACACAACACAAACTTAGGACACAGCTAAGACACATCAGCTAACTTACAGCCCTGTATTGGTGTTCCAATACTCCTCCATGCATCCGATGAGACCCTCTGAAACTTTGGCTTCTTCCTTTACTCTACTACAAAAAATAGAAGAGTTTCTTAGGTGTAAGAGACTGGAGATAGAAATCATTTTCAAAATCACCCTCAAACACCCGGAGCACTGAAAGGGATTATTATGGCTTTAGGCTAGACAATACACACCTAATGACTTATCCAGTAACAGCAGCCCTGGATATTGCATCAATAGCGTAACAACATTTGACAGCATGCTTTCCAACATATAGTTTAGTTTGGCCTTGGCTGATCAGAGTTACTTTCAGAGTCCATTCAATCCTCCATGATGGAAAGTCCACAGAACCATGGATCAATCTTGTAATGTTTTGCAAAAGTGTGAACAGAAAATAAGTATCTGCTCCAACAACCCATTTGGAATCTAAACCCTTGAAGAAAGCTGCTGAAGATGCAGTAGTTTTAGTGGGATAGGCCTTAACTGTAGCCAGAAGTTGCTTATCATGGAAATAGTAACCAAGAGACGCTTGGAAATCTGATAAGAAACAGTCTGGAAACAGAGCACCCATTCTCCTGGAAAAAGACAAAGTTGATAAGACTTCCTGATGCTCTTGATTTCGCCTAAATAGAACCTGAGCTGCCTATGATAATCCAAACAGTGTATGACCCTTTACGAGAATTCATAGGTTCATACTAGGCTATCTGCACTAGGGCATTTATAAGTCTAGCCAGAGTGTGTTTGGCTTTCGCCACCCATTTTAAATTAATTTTGCTATGCCCTTTTTCGAGGTTAGTATACTGTGCCTCTGTCTAACAGTGACACAGAAGTGATACCCGGGGTAAACGTACGATCTCCCATCCACTCATCAAGGCTCCTCTTGAAGAGAGTCAATGACGGACTCTGCCTAACCTGGACTGGGATTTTATTCCAGAGTGAAGGGAGCCTCTGGGTTATGAATCTGTCCCTCCAGCATGTCCTATTTATTTCAGTGCTGAGGTTCAAGTCTCTCAAGCGTGTGGCTCGATGGGATTTGGATTTTCTGAGGTGCAGCATGTCCATTAATTCCGGGTTGGACATGGCTTTATACGTCAGGCACAGATCGCCTCTGAGCAGGCGGTATGCCACTGAGTAGAACTGGAGTTTCTTTTAACTTGGCAGACAATATGTGGCATCACTTTTGAGCCCTTTGATCCTCTTGGTGAGGGTACTTTTGGGGTGCTTTCCAGTTGCTGCAGGGTGTCTGGTAAGAGTACATTCCAAAAGGGCATTGTACTCAATTATGGGCCCTAATGAAGGGGATGAGTAAAAGAAAGAGGCACAATGAAGCCTCCCCTGAATCTAGATGTATGAATCCTTTCATGGATTAGGTGGGCTATATAAACATGTTTTTTCAACCACTTTGGCCACGTGGTTTGCCAAAATGAGAGAGACTGTTATCAACTTGGGTCCCCAGGTCCCTAATTACTTCTTCTGGCTTCTAAATGGATTACTGCCACTATATGTGGTAATTTGTGGGCACTTTGTTTGCCAAAGGGACTGACTATATACACTTTGGCGTTTACAGCTTGAGGCCATGGCTCTGGCACCAGTTGTCTCGGGTTTCTATGAGGCCCTTTTGGAGAGATGCTTGGTGTCGGCTGGAGAGTCGATGCATGCGCGTCAGTTTGCGGTCATCTGGCGAATCCTTGGTCAGCCACAGTCGCTTCCGTGGTTGGCCTGTACCTCCGAGGAAATCATATACCGAACAAGAGAGGTCCCAGGACTGAGCTCTTGTGGGGATGCCACTTGTAACTGGTTTGGAGTCTGACATGGCTCCAGCAATTCTAAATCTCATGTGGGTTCTTGTCATTGAGCCAGTTTGCAACCCATCTAGTGACATAGGGGTTTATATTTACGCTTGGTGAGCTTATCTATAATGCCCGAGTGGGGTATTGTATTGAAGGCTTTTGGCGAGGTCCAGAGTATGGCTGTGTGGACCACCTTCCCTCGTCAATGGCCTTGGTGACTGTTTCAAAAGAAATCTCAGACTTTCAGGGTTTAAGAGGCAGGATCTACCCTTAACAAAAGTTTCTAACTGGGTAAAGATCCAGTGTCTGTAAGTCCCCAATATCTTTATTTATGAGGTTCTATGATGATCCTTTCCATAGCTTTGCAGACCAAGCTTGGGGTCAGGCTTATGGGCGGCTTATAGTTTCCAGGATCCGTTGAGGCAAATTCACCTTTGTGGAGAGGGACCACTGTTTGCTGTATGCCACTTTTTTTTGGGTACATATCCTGTAGTAAGGCTGAGATTGAACAGTAGTTTTATGTTTGGGTTTAGCTCTTCTTGAGTTCATGTAGGGGCTTTTTGCTGCCCGGGACACCGTTGCCTGGTCCCATTGATGCTGTGTTTTTGCTTTAGAGAGAAGTGGCTCCTTACACTGAGCATCTGAGATGTGTCAGTGGGCAAAGCACTCTGCTGGAATAGATATTTGCCCTCTTTGGTGGGGTTGGTTCTTTGCTTCGAACCCAGTCAGCTGGGATGTTGGCAATGTCTGTGGGTTGATGTATTTTTGGTCATTTCCTGGACTAATTCTGAGCATATCTAGAATTCCCACCCAGGTTACTAACATAACTAAAGAAAGCCTTCTGCTTATCCTTAGTGTCCTACGCAATTTTTCTCTCGAAGCTGGCCTTAGACGATTTTATGAGTACCCTTAGCTAATACTGATCAGAGATGCCTTCCCTTTTAGGATTTGTGCTCTATCATGTAGTAGCTTCCTCCTTCTATTGTATAGTTTGTTTTATGTATAGTCCCACCAGACAGGACGTGCCTGCCTTTGGAGGATTGGGTCTTGGTTTTATTTGGGATCAGGCATGATCCATGCATTCCTGAAGGAATTGCCTCCATACGAAGATGCATTTATATGCAAAGCGATTCTGGGGTCTGGAGCCGTATTTCTCCACAGGCCCAGGGGCTGAAGGATTCTACCTCGGTTTTGAGGATGGGTAGAAATTTAGCTTTTTAGAGAAGTTTTTCACTGTTGGTTTTCTGAGGCAGGGGGGGTGGGGTCGAGATGTGAATATCCAGTGAGATTAGTTTATGGTCTGATCTTACTGGTGAGGGATACACTTCTGGTCTGGAGCATAAAGTCCCCCATGTTGGTGATGATCCAGGTCCAGTATGTTTTCCCCTCTTGTGGGAGTGGTAACAAGTTTTCCATAGCATTTGAGTTTATAAATTTAGGAACCTTTGGCTAGAGTTGGAGCTAGAGTAATGCTCTGATCTATGTTTGGGTAGTTGAAGTCGCCCAATATAATGGTGTTTGGAGAGACCTTCATATTTTCCATTGTTCTCAGGAAGGCCGAGTGGGGTTCCTGGGTTTGGGAGGGTGGTTCTGTAGCAGGCTATAAACTGGAAGGCAGTTTTACCCACTGTTAGTTGCACATGAATAGTCTCTGATGCTTAGTGGCTGTGCCACCAACCTGGAGGTGTGGGTATCTTTGACTAATATTGATACTCCCCTCTCCTTTGTGTAGTTCGGTCCCAAGCTTTTGAATGGCCCAAAAGCATGGTATGAGGTATAACCTGGTAGTGCTGGGGTGCTCTCGAGCCTTGAACCAGGTTTCTGTTACCGCACAGACATCGATGTTCTCCATGCAGTGAGAGTTTCGAGTGCATGCATCTTGAGGTTTAGACTTCATGCGTTGAGTAGCATTACTCTTAGTTTCTTTATCCTTTGTGATACCTAAGTGGAGGTGGGGTTGCTCTTTGAGCCTTGCCTCAAAAAGTGGCACTCATGGGGAGGGTAGCAAGAGCCTTTGCCAATATCCGGAAAGCCTAGGGGTGACGAGGTGCAAGCCGCCCCTAAGCTTAAGCATCGTTGGTTTGTCGAGCATGTCATCCCAGGCCCGACAGGTATATGGATCCCCCTCTTTGAATGACACCAAAGGGGTTAAGAATCCCTTTTTGGTCCCTTTTTTTTTTTCCCTTGTTTTTGTTTTTTTTTAAGGGATTTTTTAAAACCAAAACCAACCCGAAAAAAATTTTTGTTGGTTCCCCTGGGTTGTTTTGGGAAAAGGGGGGCCGGATAAGGGGGGGGGCCCCCTTTTGGGAAGGGGAAGAGAAACCCCTTTTGGGTTTGGGGGGGGGGGGGGGGGGGGGGAGGGGGGGGGGGGGGGACCCCCCCTTTTTTTTTAGGGACGGGGGGAAAAGAAAAACGGGGGGGCCCCCCTCATTTCCAACACATTGATATGGAGAAATGTTTGTTTGGAAGCCAAGAACCTTGAACTGACCTGCCCAGACAATGCCCCCACCCCGTCTGGGAGGCATCCGTTGTCAAGGTGGCCACCGGAGGGGTATAACAAAGGGTCTTCCCTGATTCAGATTGGATGGCAGAAGCCACCAGCGGAGGTCCCGTTTGCACGCTTTCTGTAATCAATATGTGATGATTGAGGGGAGATCCTGAAAGACCATTGTGTCGATAATAGCCACTGGAGAATCCTCATGTGCAACCTTGCCAGAGGAACTAGGAGAACCGTGGCAGACATTGAACCTAAAGTTGCAGGACCATCCTGGCTGGGGCTTTGGATCTTAGAAGCAGGGCTCGGACTTGATCTTGTAATGTTTGTATCCTTTCGGTAGGAAGGAAGAGCATTAATTTTGAGTCTATCTCTGCTCCTATGAATATTATGCGCCGAGAAGGCAGCAAGACAGACTTTGACCAGTTGAATGTAATTCCCAGGGAAGCACCCAGGAGATGGTGGCTTGTAGGTTCCCTAGTAGTAGATGCCTGGTGGTGGCAGTCAGGAGCCAGTCGTCCAGATAGGGAAACACTTGGAATCCGAGACTCCTCAGGTGAGCAGTCACTACTGCCAAACACTTGGTGAACACCCTGGGGGCTGTGGTGAGACCAAAGGGCAGTGCACAAAATTGGAAATGACTGTCTCCCAGGCTGAAGCGCAGATACCTCCTGGACGCCTGATGTATCGGTATGTTATAATAGGCGCCCTTGAGATGAATGGAGCACATCCAAACATCTTGCTCGAACAATGGGAGAATGGATTGTAAAGTGACCATTCGAATTTGGACTTCATGACGGACTGGTTTAGTTTGCTGAGATCCAAAATGGGTCTCAGGTCCCCTGTCTTTTGGCACTAAAAGAACCTTGAGTCA
The DNA here is from genome assembly GCF_019279795.1 of Protopterus annectens. Lineage (NCBI taxonomy): Eukaryota > Metazoa > Chordata > Ceratodontiformes > Protopteridae > Protopterus > Protopterus annectens. The sequence goes on along the minus strand of NC_056751.1, from coordinate 737,739,265 downwards.
TTCGGATCCGATCTGGTCTGTGGGGACCGGTTGGATGACTCCTTTTCTAGCAGCTTTGAGGCTTCTACGGCTGCAATTTCCCTTTGACTGGGTGGTGGGTCCGGGATTTTTTGGGTGGGGGTGGGTGTGAAGGGAATGGTGTAACCTTCGGCAATAATCCAAGCACCCAGCTGTCCTGAGTAATAGACTCCCAGGCTTTAGGTGCTTGAACGGCACCCGACTGGCTCGGAGCAGCACAGCCGGGCAATCCCTCATGGAGTGTGGGAGGCTGAAAAGCCACGAAAGGACTCGCGGTCTCCAGTGTTGCGGGGCCTCTGCCGCCTCTGGGACGGCGTCTCCCAGAAAAATTTCCTCCTCTGCCTCTGGAAGGGGAATCTTCCTGCTGTTGAGAAAGAATTTCTGTGATTTATGGAACCACATCTTCCCTCCTCTTTAGCCTTGGGATAAGGCCGAAAGGGAGTGGAAAATCGTGCTCCACGGCAGATAAAGTCTTTCCCTCCTGCTCACAGCGGTAAGAGTGTCTTTACCTTGGGTCCAAACAAAGAGGACCCATCAAAGGGAGCGTCGGCAAAGGAAGACTTGAAGGCCTCCGCGAAATGACACAAACGGAGCCAGGCTTGTCTTCGTAGAGCCACGCCTGTGCCTGCCGCTTGCCCGCCCTTGCCGCATATGAAATGAGCCTCATGGACGAGTTAGAAATTGAGGTGGTAGCCAACTGAGAGCTAACCGCCTGGGCTAGCTGCTCAGGTAGGTTACCTGAGAGGGAGTCTGAGAGCTCCTTGACCAGATCCCTCTGTAGTCTGGTGAAATGTGCCAAATAATTCAGGGACCTCAGAGTAAAGGCCGCTGAACTCAGGGTGCGCTTCCGTGCATCGTCCATGCTCCTAGACTCCTTATTAGGAGGATGGACGGACGTTGAAGCCTCTGCCACGTCCTGCTGGGTAGCAGATGCCACCACCATGGCATCTACAGCCACGCCTTTCGTTAAGAACTCCTTCTCGGGTGGGGCAGACAAAAATCTGTTAGGGCGAGAAGGCACTGGTTCCACAGTATCTAGATGTTCCCACGCCCTCCGACAAACCAAATCTAGGAGCTCGTCGAAGGGCGGAGACACCCAGGAGGCGGAAGGCTGAGCCGCGAAGGCCTTGAGGAACACCGACTCATCAGCGGAGGGGGGTTTGGAATTCCAGCCGCCCCGTTGCTTGAGGATCTCTAGAATGTCTGCAAATGAGACATCATCCGAGGACGACTTTGGGGACCCCTCCGCATCATCAAGATCAGTGTCCGATGTAAGAGACTCGGGGAGTCCACGTGCTTCCTCTTGCACGATCTCTTCCTTGGGGGCTCCTCGAAGACAACTCCAAGGACCTCAGGAGGAGGGGAACCCCAGTGGGGTAACCTCAGGCCCCGGGCTCCGCTGCCTAGAGACAGGGAACTGCCAAAGACCCAATCTCCATGCCCAGGAAGGTGCTGGTAAAGCCGTAGAGATGGCCAAAGAAGATTTGGCCAAGGCACTCCTCATAGCTCTGAAGGCCGGACCCCCAGAATCCTGGGAGGGTCCAGTCTCCGGAGCCATGATAGCAGACGGAAGTCCCGCGGCCGAAGCACCGAGAGGGAGGCTTGGAACCGACTGCATTGGTCCCGAAACGTCACCCCCGGGCCCGGCCGAAGAAGTCCGTGTGCTAAACTCCGACCCGAAGGCTGGGGTTGGAGTAAGGGTCGGAGCCGACCCTAGGATCTCCACTGGCTCCATCAGCACCTGCTCCGACGGAGCCAAAGCGGTCGGAGGAGGAATGGCAATTGAATGGGCTATCAGCTCCGAGGCCAATTGGGTCGGAGCCGAAACTAATTTCTGAAAGACTGGGGACTGGAAAAGTCTTTGGAGTACCCTGTCTATGTCCGAATCTGACATCCTTGATGACCTGGAAGAGACCGAACGGGTCCGAGTAGGCCTCTCCAACGGCTCCAAGGGACTAGGGGACCGGCTCCGAATCGACTCGATAATTATCGGCGCCGAAGGAGTGTCCAAACCAATTTCCATCGGTGCCGAAGAGGGCTTCGGAGGAAGTGTCTGAGCGGACAACCTTCATCGGCGCCAAGATCAGTGGAGCCGATGAAGGTGACCCGCCTCTCGAGGCCCCAGCCGTCGGCTCAACCCAGAGGAGTCGAGGCTGGAGGCATCGAGGCAGACCGTTCCGCCGGCTCCGAAGTCCGTGGAGCCGAAGAAGCCTGCCTATGTCTTTTGGCGGTCGGTTCCGACGGGCTGGTCGGAGCCGACGCCCTTTTCTTCTTTGCAGGAGAAGGAGAGGAAGCTAATGCCTCTTCAAATGAGGGTTTAATAAGGCCTTTTAAAATAAGTTTATTTTTCCTCTCTTGGAGGACCCTCGAGGAAAACGCGTGGCACACGCTACAGGACTCCTGCAAATGTTTGGCGCCCAAACAGTACACACAGAGAGAATGGTCATCTGTTATTGACATTTTGAAACTGCACTTAGTGCACTTCTTAAAACCTGAAGGCCTAGGAGCCTGTGACATTATGGCAACCAATCTAGTGAACAGCAAAAACAAAACACACTAACTATCACAGAAAAAATTATTTTTTTTTTTTTTTTAAACCAAAGACTGTCACAATAGAAAAATAACTAAAAGGATCCAAGAACCCTAAAATAAAACGGGACTTGAATGACAACTGACTGACAGGGAAGGCCCTTCAACTCAAAGGGACCTCTAGTCAGAAAATACTTAATCACCACACAAAACTTTTACAAAAAGTACACTCATACACAAAAACACAAGATAGCTGTTAAAACAGCTTTTTGTTGAAATTTTAGGAAATCCCTGACAGGAAAGTAAGTGAAAAAAAACACTACTTAGCTCAGCCAAGCTCGAGACCACGTCTTTGCTTGTTAGCGGCAAACGAGATCTGGGGGACTGGTAGTGGTGCATCCTGGGATATAGTAAGCTCAGCCAATAAGAGACTTCGTTCTTTGGCATAAGCGTGCCGAGTCGGAGCCGAGGATCGGCTCCGAACCCATCAGTCAGAATGTAGGCGAGATAGGATCACATAACATCTGGAGTTTCTTTAACCGGGCAGCATATGGCATCAGTTTGAGCCCTTTGATCCTCTTGGTGAGGTACTTTTGGGGTCTTTCCAGTTGCTGCAGGTGTCTGGTAAGGTACATTCCAAAAGGGGCATTGTACTCAATTATGGGCCTGATGAGGGATGAGTAAAGAGGCACGATGACCTCCCCTGATCTAGATGTGAATCCCTTCATGACTAGGTGGGCTATATAAAATGTTTTTCTAACCACTTTGGCCACGTGGTTGTCAAATGAGAGACTGCTATCAACTTGGGTCCCCAGGTCCCTAATTACTTCTTCTGTACTTAATGGATTACCACCTATGTGGTAATTTGTGGGCACTTTGTTTTGCCAAAGGGGATGACTATACACTTTTTGGCGTTTAGCTTGAGGCCATGGCTCTGGCACCAGTTGTCTGTTTCTATGAGGCCCTTTTGGAGGATGCTTGTGTCGGCTGGAGAGTCGATTATGGCGCCCAGTTTGCAGTCATCTGCGAACTTGGTCAGCCACAGTCCTTCCGTGTTGGCCTGTACCTCCGAGAAATATATACCGAACAAGAGAGGTCCCAGGACTGAGCCTTGTGGGACGCCACTTGTAACTGGTTTGGAGTCTGACATGGCTCCAGCAATTCTAACCACGTGGGTTCTTGTCATTGAGCCAGTTTGCAACTCATCTAGTGACATAGGGGTTTATATTTAAGCTGGTGAGCTTATCTATAATGCCCAAGTGGGGTATTGTATTGAAGGCTTTTGCGAGGTCCAGGTAGGCTGTGTGGACCACCTTCCCCTTGTCAATGGCCTTGGTGACTGTTTCAAAAAAATCGACCAGGTTTAAGAGGCAGGATCTACCCCTAACAAAGCCGAACTGGGTAGGATCCAGTGTCTGTAGGTCCCCAATATCTTTATTTATGAGGTCCATGATGATCCTTTCCATAGCTTTGCAGACCAAGCTAGTCAGGCTTATGGGGCGATAGTTTCCAGGATCCGTTGAGGCACTACCTTTGTGGAGAGGGACCACTGTTGCTGTATGCCACTCTTTGGGTACATATCCTGTAGTAAGGCTGAGATTGAACAGTAGTTTTTAGTTGGGTTTAGCTCTTCTTGGAGTTCATGTAGGACGCAGCCCGGGACACCGTCTGGTCCCATTGATGCTGTGTTTTTTGCTTTGGAGAGGGCGGCTCTTACCTGAGCATCTGAGATGTCAGGGGGACAGCACTCTGCTGGGATAGATATTTGCCCTTTGGTGGGAGGGAGGGAGGGAGTTTGCTGAACCTGTCAGCTGGGATGTTGGCAATGTCTGTGGGTTCGGTGTATTTTTTGTCATTTTGGACTAATTCTGAGCATATCTGGGAATTCCCACCCAGGTTCCTAACATAACTAAAGAAAGCCTTCTGCTTATCCTTAGTGTCCTATGCAATTTTTATCTCGAAGCTGGCCTTAGACGATTTTATCAGTACCCATAGTTTTTTGCTAATACTGATCAGAGATGCCTTCCCTTTTTGGGATTTTGCTCTATCATGTAGTAGCTTCCTCCTTCTATTGTATAGTTTGTTTATGGCTGGGGTCCACCAGACAGGACGTCTGCCTTTGGAGGATTGGGTCTTGGTTTTACTTGGGATTGCATGATCCATGCATTCCTGAAGGTGCTCATAGAATGCATTTATAAAGGATTCTGGGGTCTGGGCCGTATTTTCCACAGGCCCGGGGGCTTTGAAGGATTCTACCTCGGTTTTGAGGATCGTGAAATTTGCTTTAGAGAAGTTTTTCACTGTGGTTTTCTGGGCAGGGGGTGGGGTCGGGATGTGAATATCCAGTGAGATTAGTTTATGGTCTGATCTTACCAGTGAGGGATACACTTCTGGTCTGGAGCATAAAGTCCCCATGTTGGTGATGATCAGGTCCAGTATGTTTTCCCCTCTTGTGGGAGTGGTAACAAGTTTTTCTATAGCATTTGAGTTTATAAATTCTAGGAACCTTTGGGCTAGGGTGCTGGAGCTAGAGTAATGCTCCCAGTCTATGTTTGGGTAGTTGAAGTCGCCCAATATAATGGTGTTTGGAGAGACCTTCATATTTTCCAGTGTTCTCAGGAAGGCCGAGTGGGGTTCCTGGGTTTGGGAGGGTGGTCTGTAGCAGGCTATAAACTGGAAGGCAGTTTTACCCACTGTTAGTTGTACATGGATAGTCTCTGATGCTTCGTGCTGTGCCACCAACCTGGAGGTGTGGGTATCTTTGACGAATATTAATACTCCCCCCTCTCCTTTTGTAGTTCGGTCCAAGTTTTGGGGCCAAAAAGCATGGTATGGGGTATAACCTGGTAGTGCTGGGGTGCTCTCGAGAACCAGGTTTCTGTTACTGCACAGATATCGATGTTCTCCATGCTAAGGAGAGTTTCGAGTGCATGCATCTTGAGGTTTAGACTTCTGGCGTTGAGTAGCATTACTCTTAGTTTCTTATCCTTTGTGATACCTATGGAGGTGTGTTTGTCTTTTGAGCCTTGCCTAAAAAAGGCACTATGGGGGTAGCAAGAGCCTTTGCCAATATCCGAAAGCCCAGGGGTGACAGGTGCAAGCCGTCCCTAGCGAAGCATTGTGGCTTGTCGAGCATGTCATCCCAGGCTGACAGGCATTCGATCCCCTTTGAATGACACCAATACTTAAGCCAATTGTTGAAATTGATCATCTTGTCTTCATGTTGTGGCATCATTCTTGGTGAGGGTAAGATGCTACTCAAGGTCAGGGTCATACCGGCCTGGCTACATGCTCAGAGTGCTCCTCTATGTCTCTTTTCATGTAGTCCAGGGAGGTACGTCTCAGGTCATTCACACCAGCAAGGACAATGACTGAGTCATATTTGTACTTGCCTTGGAGTGACCTGAGTGCTTGTGTTATGCGGCGGATCATAGCGCCCGACAGGCAGCTCACAGTGACCTTCTCCTTGTTCAGCCTGGTGAGCAGGACGTCAGTGTGCCTGACGACAGAGTCACCTATTACAAGTGTATCAGGTGTGTTATTTAGCCTCAAGGGCTGTGACTGTTCAGCACACTGGCTTTGTGAGCTATGTGTTGCACGTGTTTTGTTTTGGGGTAGCGGTTGCTTGGGTGTCTGCTTCGGAGGTCTCTGTTGCTTAGGCAGATTTTTATTTAGAGCCTCTGAGTATGTTTTTGTGTGTTTATGTGTTTGGTTTGCTGTCGAGGTAGGTCTATGAGAGACTGGAATTGTAGTGAGAGTGACTGGAATTGTAGTGAGTGTGGTTTCCTTCTCCTCCTGACTGGTTACGCCAGTACTGAGGTGAGAGAGCTTAGCCTCCAGTTTGGCTATATGGTTGCATCTCTCACATGTGTTGGAATTTGTTGGGAGGAGGAGAGGGTTGTCTGTGTACATTAGGCAGTTTTAACATTGCCTCAAGATTCCCAGATTCACCAGCTGGACCGGAGAGGAGATTGACAACTGACCTTTGGACATGCTAGAATAGTATTGGGAATTCCTTTATAATTGAAAGAAAGGGCCAATGGGGAACAAGGTACTCAAGGGGAGTTTGTGAGGGTGCAGTGCTTTTAATTTTTTTAGTGCTGACTTATATAATTGCTTTAGTGAGCAAGTGCCAGGTAACTTAAATGCAATGTGTTACAGGTAACTTAAATGCAAAAACGACAAACAGTAACTTTCTTTCAAGTGAAACAAGTACAGTAAGCAATGCAGATATCACTAGGGATCCACAGAAGTGCTGAAATGCCGTGTTTTATGTGGAATTAGCTTTTCAGGGAAATAACAAGCAAACAAACAACAAGCACACAAACAAAGCTAGATTCAGCAGGCCTGGATCTATTCTATGCTACAGCAAACAAGGTGTACCAATTACAGTAAGAAGCAGTTCAAATATGCAGGCACTATAAGCCTTTAACCAGAAAGGCAGAGTCCAGCCTCTCCTCCCACAAGAGTGCAGACCACGAACCCTCTTAATGTAAAATAACTGGCCTGAAGCCCAAGTGCTTAAACCAGAACTAATACACTTTTAGAATAACACACTGAGCCCTCAATCAGCAGTTCCAACTTAGAAGGATGTAAGCTACCTGTCCTGCCACCACAGTGCAGGCCACAAACCTTCCTAATGTAAAATAACTGGTCTGAAGCCCAAGTGCTTAATCCAAAAGACTTAGAATGATTGCTACACTTTAATCAAGTTACTACCAAGCAGTAGTAAACACAATTGAATAATTTAAAGAATGCCTGGATTAATGCTCAAGTTATACAAACAAAGCTAGATTCAGCAGGCCTGGATCTAGTCTATGCTACAGCAAACAAGGTGTACCAATTTCAGTAAGAAGCAGTTCAAATATGCAGGCACTATAAGCCTTTAACCAGAAATTCCCAGCTCAGAAGGGCAGAGTCCAGCCTCTCCTCCCACAAGAATGCAGACCATGAACCCTCTTAATGTAAAATAACTGGCCTGAAGCCCAAGTGCTTAAACCAGAATTAATACACTTTTAGAATACCAGACACTGAGCCCTCAATCAGCAGTTCCCAACTTAGAAGGATGTAAGCTACCTGTTCTGCCACTACAGTGCAGACCACAAACCTTCCTAATGTAAAACAACTGGTCTGAAGCCCAAGTGCTTAAACTAAAAGGCTTAGAATGAGTTACACCAAGCAGTAATAAATACAATTGAGTACTTTTAAGATGACGCAAAAGCAAAATAAAGTAGGAAGAAACACAAATACAGTAAAAGCAGATAAAAAATTTTTTTTTTTTAGTGAGAGAATTGAGAGGAAGAAAAAACGGCAGGCAAGTCAAGGGTCTGATTCAAGTATAACTCGTTAACCACTTATGGCATAAAAGGAGGATTAGCACAGAGTAACCCTATCCTTATGAATGACGAGAAAAGGTGAAACATTCATTAAGATTGCAACTCTGAAATCCACTTAGAAAAAGTCAAAGCCACTAAAAGCACAAGTTTCTCGAGAACAAAACTTGAGAAGCAGAGGTAGCCCGCTCAAAAGGAGACGAGGTAAATTATCAGAACATAATTCATATCACAAGACAGAACAGCAGCCTTTCTTGATGACTTAATATGAAAGACACCTTTCAAAAACTGTTTCACCTCAAATCAAGAAGACAGCTCTGGACCCAAAGGGCGGCAAGAAGAAATGGCCAACAGGAGAGTTTTAATACAAGAAACGGTTAATCCAGCATCAAGAAATGTTCATAAACCAGATAATTAGGAATATCCATCTCAACAGTCCTGATTCTGTCTACAGCACCAGACAGAAAATCCCTTCGATTTGGAGACACAATTTTCTAGTACTTCTAGCCTCATGTAATATCATAAGCGCATCCCCAGAAAACTGGTGCCTAAATGGAATTAAAACTATATCACCCAAAGAGAAGTCTGTAGGCTTGGATAAAAGAAGGAACCTTTGTACTGTGAAAATAAGTTTATTCTGTGAGGTGTCTTGAGATAACTGCTCTTGGCCAGACAAAATAAAAGGGAAACAATCTAGCCTGGGTCAAAAGGGAGTCATCACAAGATTGTTGGTCTGTCCTTCCTGATCTTCAGCAGTTCTTCTGAAATTAAAGCAGCTGGAGGGAAGGCATAGTTGCCTTCTTTCCTATGGAATGGTCATGGAGTCTATTCTCCACTCCTGGGGACATGGAAGTCTTGAAAATGACAGTATGAGCTGTCCATTAAGTATGGAGGCAAAAAGATCTATCGGTAGAATTCCATATCAATGAACAATTTCCAAGAAGACTTTTGTTTATCCCCCATTAGTGGAGATCTGCTAAAAAAGTCTGCTGCTGTTTCTTCTCCCCCCTGCTGGTATATACAGAGATTGGAGAAAAGGATTGTGCTGAACTGCAATTTTCCATGCTATCAAAACCAATCTGTAAAGGTGACACGACTAGGTGCCCTCCTGCTTGTTGATATACCACATATAACTGTGGTGGTTGTCTGTGAATATCTTCATCAGGTCTTCCGCCGAGACACAAAGAGGACCAAGAAAACAGTGGTGATGCAGAAACTGGTGAGCTATAAGTGCCTTAATATCCCTTACACTGAGGTGGTTTCTTCTTTCCTTGTGGGGCTAAATCCCCTGAACCCAGATGTCCTTGGAAAAAAAAACACCCCATGCCAGATCTGAGGCATGTATGAAAACATCTTGGCAAGAGGAAGAAAACAGAATAGGCATTCCACCAGGAAAACATCTACTTGATGAGGGGCAGAAGAGGATTTTGCAGGTCAATGGATGGCAATGGTGAGTCCAAACAGACTTCAAATACCACTGCATCTTCTTCATATGGAGTATGGCAGAAAGAATCATAGAAATCACTGATGTCATGTAATCCAGAGCCCTGAGACCTCCCTGGCAGTTATCATACCGAAAGAAAGCATTAGGAAAGCAACCTTGTCATCTGGAAAAAAATAAAACACGTCATTGGGAAGGTATTGCTTCTGCAGCACAGGAAAATCCATTCCTGAGACTGAATAAAGCAGGACTTTTTAGGTTCAGCGTGAACCCCAGCCTTGCCAGAAGGTCCATTACAAAATGATACAAAGTCAGAAGATCATCTTTGGTAGAAGCCTGAATTAGACCATGCAGATAAGGAAATATATGAATATCTTGAGGTCTGCAGAAAACAATGACGGGGCTAAGGACTCTGTGAATACCCTTGGGGCAGCAGAAAGACCAAATATCAAGTAGAAAACTGAAAGTGATGTAAAAACACACAAAAACTTAAATGTGGATGAAATGGAGTGTCGACAAGTATCCTTAAAAACAAAGTAGCCATGAAAGCCTGAGGAAGAATCACTGGAAACAATGACGGAATGGCTAGCACTGTGAAACTTGGAACTTTCACTAAAGTGGTAAAGAAGGAAGGTCCAAAATAGGTCTTAAAAGTATCCTGCTTTCAGTATGTCAGAAAGACTCTTCAGAAAAAGTACCTGCATGACCTTGTCTTCCTCACGGCAAGGAATTGAAAAGTTTTGCAGCCATAAAAGCTAAGAGATATTGTCTACCTAAAGTAGAATCCATGAATTTAGCCAAGTTTGAACATCTAAGCCACAAAAGCCAATGAAGAACTAGTGGCTGCAGACAGACAAGATGATGCAGCATCATAACTACACTTGATAGAATGCCTAGCCATTTGAGAGGCAGAATTAAAAGACAGTGCAGAAGACTTTCCTTCTGAATCTAAAGTCATAAAGCACCTTACTCAAATTGTCCAGAACAGATAAGAGGTACCTAACCATATGGGCCCAGTAATATATAGCTCAAAGTGGCAGAACTACAAATTTTTTTGTTTTACCTATCAGTGACTCTACTATCTATCTCTAATCATCATCTTCTTTCGGCTGTTCCCGTTAGGGGTCGCCATAGCGGATCTTCTGTTTCTATTTCTTCCTGTCCTCTGCATCATGCTCTTTCACACCAGCTGCCTGCATGTCCTCTCTCTCACCACATCCATAAACCTTATCTTAGGCCTTCCTCTTTTCCACTTACCTGGCAGCTCCATCCTTAGCATCCTTTTCCCAATATACCCAGCATCCCTCCTCAGCACGTCCAAACCAACGCAATCTCGCCTCTTGCTTCGTCTCCAAACTGTCCAACCTGAGCTGACCCTCTAATATACTGATTCCTAATACTGTCCATCCTAGTCACACTCAGTGCAAATCTTAACATCTTTAACTCTGCCACATCCAGCTCTGACTCCTGCCTTTTCGTCAATGCCACCGTCTCCAACCCATATAACATAGCTGGTCTCACTACCCTCTTGTAGACCTTCCCTTTCACTCTTACTGGTACCAGTCTGTCACAAATCACTCCTGACACTCTTCTTCACCCATTCCACCCTGCCTGTACGCTCTTCTTCACCTCTCTTCCACACTCACCATTACTCTGAACTGCTGATCCCAAGTACTTAAACTCATCCACCTTTACCAACTCTACTCCCTGCATCCTCACTATTCCTCTACACTCACTCACATTTACACACATATATTCTGTTTTAGCCCTGCTGACCTTCATTCCTCCCCTCTCTAAAGCATATCTCCACCTCTCCAGGGTTTCCTCAACCTGGTCCCTACTCTCACTACATATCACAATGTCATCTGCAAACATCATAGTCCACGGGGCCTCCTGTCTGATCTCATCTGTCAACCTGTCCATCACCACTGCAAATAAGAAAGGGCTCAGAGCTGATCCTTGATGTAATCCCACCTCCACCTTAAACGTATCTGTCACTCCCATCGCAGTCCTCACCAATGTCACACTACCCTTGTACATATCCTGTACCACTCTTACATACTTCTCTGCCACTCCCGACTTCCTCATACAATACCACAATTCCTCTCTAGGCACCCTGTCATATGCTTTCTCCAAGTCCACAAAGACACAATGCAACTCCTTCTGGCCTTCTCTGTATTTCTCCAACAACACTCTCAGAGCAAATATTGCATCTGTAGTGCTCTTTCCTGGCATGAAACCATACTGCTGATAACTAATCATCATCTCCCTTCTTAACCTAGCTTCCAATACTCTTTCCCATAAGTTCAAGCTGTGACTGATCAATTTTATCCCTCTGTAGTTACTGCAGCTCTGCACATCACCCTTATTCTTAAAGATTCTATCTTTATCTCTAATCAAAATGCTTTTGTAGAAACTGAAGCCCGAGACCCAGGGTTAAGAGAAATGGAGAAGGTATCCAACAAGGCTTAAAAAATGGGAAGAGGGGTGGCCAAAGGCTTAAGCACACTCATTTCCAGCAGAGCAAAATTACCTCATCTGCATATTAGACAACCGAGAACCTTCCCACTGAAAATTCTGATCCCAAAGGAAAGCTCCTCCACAGAGGAAAACCAGTGATCGGATGAAGAAGGCATTTAAGTACATATTCCTGGAGACTGCAATAAAAAAACATGTAATGTTAGTTGACTGTACAAATTAGCTGGAAGGTGGTTTTCACCAACTGCAGTTTGAAAATGTTGCCTGGCTAGGGTAAGAATGCTCTTCATTGTTTGTTTTAAGATTACAGAAGATTAATCAACATTTCGGTTTAGATGACAGAAGAGGATAGGTAATTAGTTTGTGTAAGAATACTGCAGTAAGTGGAGATGCCGTTCTCATTACTGTCAGAAGGATATGGCAATGAAGGGAAAGACAGTAAGCTAGAAAGTCAAATGTAGATTCACACTTTCAGCAGTTCAGAGCAGTAATTTGCTGCGAGAGGACAGATGGATAATCAGTAAGGAATACTACAGCACTAAATTCTTTGCAAAAGTTTTTCCTGACACCACTACTAGGAGGCTGGAGATCTTCTAGCTCAACTTCAGCTGTAATAACAACAGATTTCGCAGTGTGAGATTTAAAAGAAAAGGTAAGAGGCATGAGCAGGCCAAACTACTTGCATTCAGAGACTTGGTAAGTTGGGCAATTCAGTGATGTTTAAGCTGTGCAAGATCACAGGTTTTACTTGGTCTGATGAAGTGCAACAGCATGAAAGCACTTACCTGTAGAAAGAATATACGACCTCAGCATAGGTGGTTGTTTTTTATTGTTTTTAGTGACTTGGCATTTATTAACCAACCTTCAAATCACAGTGTTTGCTTTGAATTACTTCTCAAGATCACAGTTTTGTTGTCTCTGGGCTGTTACAAAGACCACTATAACCATTTTAACAGAGTTGATAGTGTGTTAGCTGTTACCACCAAATGAAACCTTGAAGACCACCATTTTTTTAAACAAATACTATTTAGAGACTATACAAAATAAGTTCCAGTTAAGAGCATTTTGTCAGATTCTTTTGCAGTCAAGTTACCTAGTGCCAAGATCGATGCAAATGAATTTTTCCCAAAATCTAGTTAGAAAGGAAAACTGCAGTGTGGTACAGAACAAAAGAGCAGAAATGAAGCAAAGATGAGGAAAACTGCAGTGTGGCACAGAACAAAAGGACAGAAATGCAGACAGAGATGTAGATCAGCAATTATTATAGTGTGCATTACAATAACAATGAACAACGGATTAAAATTCTAAAAGAACTCACCATTACAGTACTCATTCTGTATAAGCATATGATCATCTTCAGCCCAAGCGGAATAATAGCGAACAACATGCTGATGCTGTCCTAACACTGCATGTGCATAGACCTCTCGTAAAGCGTTCTGCCTATGAAGAAAAGCAAGGTGTGCAAATATCAGTTACAATTGCAATACAAACAATCTAAAAAGGAATTATATCTGTGATTTTTTTAAAGAGGCACTTACTCATCAACTGAGCCAGCCAGTGGCTTTTTTGATCGCTTTATGGCATAAATGCACCCATCCAACCTTTTCACACACTTGAAGACAGAGCCAAATTCTCCAGATCCAATCTTATCCAGTTCATGGAACTCTGTTTCATACCGAGATTTCATATTGCTGTCTGTAATTGTGACTCTCTGGAAAACAAAAGCAAACCGAAGTTAAAACTTTAAATGCCATTTAAAACCCAATCACACCACTAGAATGCCACATCAAAACGCAAAGCAAAAACGACCAACCCAAAGGTAGCCAACAAGCTGAAGTAAACAAACATATCATAAAGAGAGAAGATTGATTGTTCCTCCTCTTCAATCTGCAAGACTTAAGCAAGTCAGTTTGACACTAAAACTTTCTCAGATTTCCAACTCTTCATCAATCCCACAATGCTCTATGTTCTCCTATGCCTCTAACAGAAAATACAATTTTGTAACCAGCTTACCATAAATGTAGAGGTTTGAAAGTGGTCACTACTATTGTAGTCATAACTTCTTGGATCTCTGCAGCAAGTGCAGTCCTATGTCCTGCTAGAGTTTCACAGTTATCACCAGCATCATCGTCAATCAACATCAACCACCATATGGTCAGGGTGTCATGCCAACTGTCAACCTCTCTTTACATTAGACTCATAGCCTAGTATTTACCTATCAGTCTAAACTATTACAAGCCTATTCAATAACCATCTCTAATGGCTGATCAAGATTGTAGACAACAAGCATCAGTAAGCAAACTTCAAGGAGTCATCTTTCCAAAGGCAACAAACTACAAGTCTTGTTTCAAAATGTCAAGTGAATGTTCAAGTCAAGAGATGTGCTGTGGTCTAGGAGCTGATCAAACTCCTCTGTTATCAGTACTCTTGGACTGACTTTAGTACATTCATGTTTGCAGCAGCGACTAGTGGATTCCGACCTGCAAATACCGGATGGCTGGGATGAATACCAGACCTCCTTTCTTGCTCTCCTCCTGGCCCAGGAAACTCCTTCACTTACTGCCATCAAACTGCTCATGGTACAAAAGAGCATCAGCTGGTACCACCTTCAGGTCTTTCTTGCTCTAAGAGGCTTTGGATTTATTTCTAGGAGTCACAGCATAAACTATCCTGGAATAACTCACTGCAGGTGAGAAATCAAAACTAGACAGACCCTCACACACGGCACTCAAAAGCTGATGCTGACCAATGAGGCGAACAAGCTGATCTATTGGGAGAAAGTGAAGGGAGTGAAGGATAGCCTAGGTACTTACCTCAACAGTGTCCCAAGTATAGAAGGGAAAGACACAGGAATTGGCACGCACTGCAACATTAAACCTACAAGAATATAAAGTTCCTAAGATACCTGTACTACGTTTTTCCTGACTCGCTGTTGCAACAACTCTTGGGATTACTTCTGCAGCTAAGGACCAGTAGACAGTGCCTACTGGAGTGGCAGGGGACAAAAGTCTCTGTAGAACAGCTTTTGCAAAGTATGCCCTAGCCCTGAAAAAGCTACCTAGGTTATAACAGTTGGAAAATGGGTACACAAATGATCAAGTGGCTGCTTCTAAAATGGCATGCAAAAAAGGCCATAGTGGTAACTGTAACCATGGTAACATGAGCTCTGAACTTACCAGGTATTGTTTTACCATAATAAGTGTAACACAAAACAATGCAACAAGTTGTCCTTTCAGATTAGGTTTGTTCACTAGTAGGTTCCCCTCGTAGTCGCTGACAAAGGCAATAAGGACAGTATAATTTCTCCATATTGCAAACTAGCCATAAAACAAATCCTAGAAAATTCTGGAATGGGCTCTCCACCCTCCTCAATCCTGGCAGACAAGAAAACCCTTGTCCTGACCCAATGCTCTAGACATAGACCTGGCCGCTCAATTCAATTCTTTCATCAACTCCGTTAGCAAACTTACCTCATCCTTCACTAAACACTACTGCTATTACAACCCCTCCCCTACCCTCCTATTCCCCTTCACTCTCAAAATATAGCCACCCCTCAACCTCCTCCTCTCTCTGTAAAACCAATCCCACATCTACCATTAAAAAAAAAAAAAAAACTTCTCCAAAAACTGAAACCCTGCTCCAATTGCCCCCAACAACATTCCCTCATACTTTCTTAGTATAGCCGCCAAATCCATTGTCTTTCCCATCTCTATCTTAATCAACCACTCTATCCAAGAAGGCTATGTACCCCAACTTTAGAAAATGGCCTTCGTGTTACTCCATTCACAAAGGGGGCAACAACAATCGCAATTTTATCCACCATCTCCAAAGTTCTTGAGAAATGCATCCATTTACAACTCCTACCTTATCTCATACACAATCACTTACTAACTCACACACACCATGGTTTCAGACCAGGCCGCAGTACTACCACGGCTCTCCTGTCCTTCCTCAAAACTGTCAACACCTGTGACTCTGGACATATTGTATCTACACTCTTACTGGACCTCTCTAAGGTCTTCGACACCATCTCTCACAACCTTCTCCTAGCTAAACACTCTAATCTAAACCTCTCTCATCTCTCAACTGGTTCTCTAGTTACCTCTCAAACAGGCAACAAGCAGTTAAATGGAAAAAAGCCACCTCCCCATTCCTCAGCACACCTACTGGTGTACCACAAGGCTCCATACTGGGTCCCCTCCTGTTTAATATTTTCATAAATGATTTTCACCACTCGATCCCCAACACAAACCTTATCCAATATGCAGATGATTCAACTATAAACTGTTCTGCCACCTCCATCCCCACTCTCCTAAAACTAACCCAAGATGCTTTTTCTACCACTGAACAGTGGATGAGAGATAACCACCTAGCACTCAATGCCTCAAAAACCAAACTTGTTATTTATCCCTTCTAAAACAACCACTATAAATAAGAACACATTCTGCATCACTAGCCGCAATAATACAAGACTCGAAGTCGTACCTGAGGCCAAACTACTAGGTGTCCTCATTGATGATCAGCTTAAATTCACCTCCCACATACAAATAAAACATCAAAAATCCACCAGAAACTTGGTATGCTCTACCGCCATTGTCGCTACCTCACTCCCTCTACAAAGTTCACACTCTCTACCACATTCCTCATCCCGTCTCTCCTATACGGGGCCCCACTCCTAACTAACCTACAATCCACACAAAAGTCAAAACTCTCCTCCTGCTACAATAAGATTGCCAAGTTTGCCACTAGCCACAATTCTACTACCCATCACTGTGTGCCCTTCACAAACTAAATTGGTTAGAGCTACCCAAGTGTCTCACCTACATTCAACTCACTCATGCTCACAAACTCATTTTCAGTTCCTCCCTCTGTCCCTCCCTATCCTCATCCCTTAAAATGCACCTTCCAGAAAGATCCTTAAGATCCAGCAATCAAAACTTGATAGAATTGCATAAACCCACCCACCCTCCTGGCAAAAATTTCCTATGCTTTGCCCTTGAACTTCAGTGGAACTCCCTTCCACCATCCATCCGCTCCATCTCTAGTCACTCTTCCTTCAAAACCTCACTACACTCATACCTAACCTCTCTGGGAATGCTCCTGCACCCATCCCACATAACCTCTTCTCTCCATACCTCAGACATCTCAGGTACTCCAGTCCTACTCCTTTCCTTATAAAATACTAGCAAGGAATTACAATTATTCTTAGTTTTCTTATCCTTGATTGTTTGCTTCATACTCTATCTGTAAACGCTATGATTTTAGTTGTACGTCTGCATTTACTGTTATACAATTACTTGTTTATAACTGTTGTTATTGTGTAGCTTTCTACAATTACTTGTTTATAACTTTTGTTGTTATGGAGATTTTCTCCCCAGGACTCCATTGAAAATGGGGTTCTTCTTGGCCCAATGGACCATCCTGGCAAACAAACTGCAAATAATAAATAAACATTGAATGCAACAGAAAAGGTAAATATTTACTGTCTGGGTATGTCTAGGGACTAGACTTCCCTCTTGCTCTGATGGGACTAAAAAGTACAGCACGGTGAAGTTTGGTAACCACCACAGGCATGAAGAATGAACTGGTATACATGGCTACTCCATCCTTGTGAAGCACCAGAAGGGGTTCCCTGCATTTGACAGTATGAAATTCTGATATCTGCCTGGCTGATTTCAAAGCTACCAGAAAGGCAGTATTCTAAGACAAGAATTTTACTGGGGTGGAGGAAACCAATTCAAAGGTAGCGGAACAGTAAGTTTCTCAAGTATAAAGTTACTGCCCCGTGGTGAAGCAATGTCATTTCACGTGACTCTTAGAAGCAAGACCCATTCAGGGAACCGTTTCATTAGAAACTGACAAAAACAGGGAGTCAGTACAACAAGAGACAGAAATAGTTGTACTTTCAGATACAAATAAGACGGCCCTAATTTAATTTGCATAGGTTTAACACGCAAGTGAGGACCAGAGAAAATAGTGCTAATTCTGGGGCCTGTCCTCTACTGGGAACAGTTGTAAAACACTTTCTTGCCCCTCTCAAAATGTGCAGCACACCCAGAGACTGAATAAATACAAAGAAGGCATGAATGCTAATCACCCAGTCTGATTTTAGGGGTAACAGTTTGGATGAAGGATCAACCCCTCATTTTGAGTTAAAAAGGCTCACATGCTGAGGCAAGAGAAACATCTCTTTTTTTGGACAGGCTCAGCAAAAAGGAGAACCAATACTACCAAGAGTAAAATGGTGTTAGATCATTTTTGGCCTCTCCTCTCTTACAATATCCCAAGTATCAACAGGACAGGAGGGAAAACTTTCAATTATGAAAGAACTTTGAGGAGTCCCAGTGCCAGCTGTACACCATCCTATGTTTCCAATGGTGGACTTCTCATAAGATGATAATTTACACACCCTACCAGAAGGTTCAATTTTTCACAGCCCATTTTTTAAACGCAGTCACTACAGACACAAATATTAACGGATAATAATATATACATGCATAAAACTTTATACAAAACTGTACAGTTTACCTTAGCTGGTCGAATGTTGTTGTCTTCAATTTCTCCATCACTTGTTTCCATCTCTTCACTATGAGGCAATTAAAAGCACATGAATAAATGTGATACACAGCCTCAAACAATGCCAACAAAACTGATTAAACAAAACAGCATTATGTACCCATGAAACACTGGTCTGCAAACTGTTTTTTAATCTAAGAAACATTTGGCCCTACTTAAGATTCTTTTTTAGTTCAAAGAAACAATCTCAGACCGAGCTTAAATCTCAATCTTTATGTCAAGAAAAACAAGGCATCCTTTCAAGCACATAGGTAGGCATATAAATGTGCTTGGTGCATTGTCAGGATGACTAGTTGCACATAAAAACTGCCCAAGCACCTAGGAAATTTCTGTGCTTCCAAGTGCAAGTCAATACCAGCTCAGGGCCCCTGCCATTTGGGTTTATCAAAGCCCTTAAGAGTTCACTAATTGCACAGCAGTGATCATTTCTTTCAGGACACTTTATGGGATCCATATCTTCCCATAGCAAGACAAATGGCTCCTAGACTCTATCAAAGAGAGTCAGTGAAAAAAAGCCAGGCTAAATTTTCTTCAGCTGTACATCTGACCCCCTTTACTGACATCCACAGTTAACACAGACATGCCTATACTTTGGTTGGGGGCACTACCTGGGGCTTGCCAATCTACATATCAGTGCACCAGAGAAGAAAGTGGTCATCCTTGAACTGCAGGCCTTCCAGGACCACCTCCCCAAAGCTGACATACCCCTTTGTTGTCAGGCCACAAGAGCGTGGGAATGGACAATATTCTTACAATGCTTTCATCTAGCAGTGAACATACTCCACTGATCATCAACGTGGTAGATAAGTTCAGCAGATGCATTCTAATGCTCCATGAGTGGTCTCTCAACCCAAAAATAGCACAGATGATATTCTATCGACGGGGATGCCTTATTAAGACGTATCAGCATCTCCGCTCAACACCAAATGCATCACTTTCTTGCCCTTTGCTCTCCCCAGGGACAAACTCCCACAGATACTATAGCCCACCAGTGGCCATGGGGACTTCAGTATGCCTTCCCATCACTTCTTTTGATAATAAAATTCTTACAGAAAGCTAAGCTGTGCACAGCAAAAAAGTGTTTCTCATATCCACATTCTGGCCTAGACAGTTCTGGATGCATCTCAAGAAGCTGCCTGTGATTCTAGATCCACTCCAAAATCTCCTGTCCCACCCATTTGGCAGGCCTCACACAAACATTCAATACCTACAGTTAACAATAAAGATTTTCCAAGTCCCTTGAAGGCCAGGAACACTTCACATATACCAAGATTCTCTAAAAGGGCAAGTAGAAAATGTTTTCTGTATGAGCAATTCACTGGGGCCTTGATCCCTTCTAAGCTACAGCACCCTCAAATCTGGTTACTTCTCATATCCTTGTCAGATGTGGATTCCAGTTTCTCCACTATGAAGATACATTTAGCAGCAAATATCCAATTTCCACAAAAATGTTTGATCTTCCATCTCTGGCATGTCAATGTGTGCAAGGCCTTCGTGAGAGAGAGCATCATTCTTCAACTCCCTATTTATTTATTTACTCTACATTTGATTACCGGGAAAGTCTGACTTGACACATGTCTTTTTTTCAGCGGAAGCCCGGGGAGAAAAGCTCCACATAACACATCACATTTAACAAATTCAGTACATTTTCTATAAAAGTAAAATACATACAGGTGAGTCACAGAATAACAACATGTATAGAGACATTCAGGCATATTTGTTAAGAGTGAGACAGAGACCAAACAGCATATAAACTTCTACAAAGAGGCAAAATGGCAAACCCATTCATGCACTTTTCTTAACAAATAGTACTTCTTTACCAGTTAGAAAAAACATAGTGATTTTAGAGAGTTAAAGTCAGTGTAGAACAAGTAGTAGAAACAGCTAGGGAAAAGACAGTTTAGTCAGGAGCAGTGCATAGGCATAGCCATTTTTTGGTTAAGTGAAATTTTAGCATTTTTTTTGAACTGGGATACGATCATGGTGGATGACATGGTAGGAGGTAGTGAATTCCAAATTTTAGCACTATAATTTGAGAAGAGGGATTCTCTAGCATGATTGCTGGCAATAGGTATCTTTATTACGGTTTTATTACTAGAGCGGAGATTTCTGGCATTGGAGTATGGCTGTAGTAGGTTTTGCAGGGCTCGAGTTTTCTCTGAATGACAGAAGATTTTCTGGGCCATGGTCAGTTCATTATATAGTATAAGTTGAGGAAATTCTAACTAGTTGAGTTGCTTGAGTGCTGTACAGCGTTGTGACCTAAAGGGTGAATTTGTGGCAAATCTGGCAATTTTGCTACAACACGACTCCAGTTTTGCTAGCTCGGATTTTCTTAGGTTAGTTAATAAGGGCGATGCATACAGAAGAGTTGAGATGAGATGGGTTTGGGGAATAGTAGATTGTGTTTTTTGTAAGATAGTGCTTGTTCTTATACAAAAGTACCAAGCTTTTTTGTGTACTTTTTTATGGTTAGGGATATGTGGACATCCAATCTCGTGTTTTTTTTGGGGGGGGGGGCAGAATTAGGTGGGAATTTGTTAGCTAAGTTTCGACTGCTAAGAAGCACTCATGTTACTAATTATAGTTCTTGTATGGTAGGATCAGCACACATAACTGTAGAATCATCTGCATATTGAATGACAGAGGCATGTGGGGCTGAGGTATGAAGGTTGTTTGTAAAAAGTGAGAAAAGTAAGGGGCCTAATACGGAGTCTTTGGGAACTCCTAGGGATACAGGAAGAAGGGATAATGGATTTTGTTGCCGACGTACTGCTTGCTGGCACCCAGCTGGTTAGTCCTGGAACCAAGCAACAGCACAGTGACAGAGATTTAATTAAGAGAGGACATTTATAAGTTTGTTGCGAGAGACCAAGTCGAAGACTTTGCATAAGTCTAGGAAGATAGAGGATAAATACTTGCTCTTGTTTCTGTGACGGTTGACTGTGTATGCGAAATACATTAGAGAAGTGGCAGTAGTGTGGAATGGTCTAATAGATATGTGGAGCTGCCTCCTTTATGAAGTGGAATAATGTGGGAAGTTTTCCAAATGGAAGGGACTTGGTGTTGCAAAGTGGAACTCTTGATAAGTATGGATACTGGATAGGCTACTGCCTCGGCAGTTAATTTTAGAAATTCTGTTGGTAGGTTGTCTGCAGCTAGTGTAGTAGGCTTTAATTTCATTAGCAATTTTTTTTTACTGTTACAGTTGAGACGGGTTGAAGGGAAAAGGTGTTACTGTCTTTCCTTAGAAAAGGAGTAGTTGGAGTAGGAGTGGAGGACTGTTTGGTAGAGAGGGCTGACATAGTTTCGGTAAAGTACTCATTGAATTGGGTAGCAATATTTTCTGAATTAGTAGTAGTAGTAGTAAGTGGGGGTGTGCTAACTTTGCCAGATAGGAGTATGTTATTTATTGCCGAAGAAGTTAGATTTTACTCTTATGGTTCGAGGAGGAGCCTGTGTGTTTAAGATAGAATGAAAGGTATTCTTAAAGTATTCTACAGCATCTTCTTGAGGAAACTTTTAAGTGGTAGCCAATTACACTGTTTGAGGGTGTTTGTGAGATCAAGGTTTTTTTTGTTCCTTATATGTTGGTAAATAGCTTGTTTTATTGGGTTAATTCGTTGTCTGAGTAGGTAGGTTGGGAGAAGGTCACTGAGGCTATCTGGTAGACAGCCAGAGTGAAAAGGAGTGGGCTGGTTTATTTGTCAAGATCCAATCAAGAATGGAATGCTTATTGGATGCCTTGTCAATCCTAGTAGGAGTTTGAATGAGTTAGGTGAAGCCATGTGATTAGGGGGTTATGGGAATTACAGGTTGCCCCAGTCAATATTAAAAAGTCACCCAGGATTATTGTTTCCTGGGGCAGTGATTTTGTGGACCAGTTCAAAATATTTTCTAATGTGTGAAGGTTGTCCCCAGGTGGGATATAGGTCCCAATTATGTTTATATATTTATGTGAGTTAAGGGTATCACTTCAGCATTATCAAAGGTAGGGGTAATTAAGACTTCTGGGGTTAGGTGAGTTTTAGAGAGAAAGGCTATGTCACCACCCCTTTTGCCTATTCTGTCTAGACGTAGGACACTGTACCCTGGAGGGAGAATCTCATTATTGGATATGCTGAGTTTAAGCCATGTTTCGGTAATTAGGATGATATCAGACGAGTATACAGATACACTGGCATGCAGCTCTTGAACTTTGTTAGTGATAGTTCTAATATTAATGTTTAATATTAAGAGATCAGCTTTGTTTCTGGGGGGAATTGTCGTTGTCGCTTTCATGTCGGTACACGAATAAACGAGTCTTTGTGGGTTCTGTTTATGTAGCTTTATTCTATACAAACACATCACTGTAGAGGCTTATTGATTTTGACTAAGTAACTTATATACAAACTACCTACTGTATTCATACATACTCATTCACTGGCTGCTTCTATAAAATATCAATAGGGATTGCACTTGTCTGGATTTTATACATGGACACACAGCCTCTCATGCATCTTAAAGCCATAGCGCACGTTACACTTATCTACATCCTCCCTCTGAGAAATAGATCATGCAATTTGTCAGAAGATTATTTAGCATGCAGAAATCACAGATATTCTAAAGACATGCACCATACAATACTAAGTTCACAGACATATACAATTGCAAGTCCTTGTTGCTGTGTATTGTTTCACACTAGGCTTAGAAACTCGTCCAAATCATGTGACTTAAAATTGGGAATCAGATTTAGCAACTGGGACAGTCTCTGCAAAACGGTCGACCTGTGAAATGCTCAAATTACTTTCTGGAACAGAATCAGACTTTTGAACACATTCCGGTCTGGAAACGATGTCAGACTCATTCTTTGATTTAGAGTTTGCATCATAAATACAATGCTGTGATGGCAAAGATTATGATGATTCTGGTACAGGAAGAAGATGTCTGCGATTCCTTCTATACTCCACACCCTTGGAGCTCACCAAATAGGATCTCGGCTCGGCACCGATGCCTGTAATTTGTCCTATTTGATCAAAACCCTTCGTGTCTGAATTCATACTCTCCCCTTCCCTCAACAAACAAAGAAATCTGCTCGATCTGTCGTAACTAGACTTCTGGATAAGACATTTCAACAATTCAGCCGTGGTGGTTTTATTGTTCTTAAGAATTAGGCTGTAACAAACTGGATGAAATAGGTAGTGTAGTTGTAGTTTGTCTGGAAAGTAGTCTGAGCACATGAGCCAAGAATATCATTACGAGGTATGTTTCTATGATTAAGTAAATTCAAAAATATATCAGCATTTTCATGCTTTGACTTTTCAAGTAACTGCTTTGCACTCTGTACTGCTCGTTCAGCTAGACCATTGGACTGGGGATATTCAGGACTACTAGCGACATGTACAAAGTCCCATTCTCTTGCAAATGTTTGAAACTGGCTAAGGCCTCACTGAGACAGATGCCTGGTGTCAAAGCTATGGCCTCAAGTTCAATGCCAAAAAGTGCATGGTCATCCCCTTTGGTAAAAACTCTGTACCCATGAGCTACCACATAGGTGGTAGTCTACTTAACACCGAAAGTGAGATAAGAGACCTTGGGACACAGGTGAACAGTAGTCTCTCTTTTTATAATCATATCGTCACAGTAGTCAGGAAATCCTTCTAGGTGGCACACCTCATCACAAAAGGTTTCTCATCCAGGAAAAAAAGAGGTTATTGTTCCCCTCTACTCGTCACTCATTAGACCCATTATAGAGTATAACGCCCCTTTTGGTATGTACCTCACAAGACATCTACAACAACTAGAAAGGCCGCAGAAATACCTCACAAAGAGGATTACTGGCCTCAAACAGATGCCTTACGCAGACCGTCTCAAAAATCTCCAGCTTTAGTCTGTCGTATATCACCTACTCAGAGGCGATCTCTGCCTAACCTACAAAGCTATGTCAAACCCAGAGCTGTTGGGACATGCTCCACTTAAAGAAATCCCAATCCCTCCGAGCTACACACTCTACGGATCTAAACATTGTCACCACAATAAACAGAACATGCTGGAGGGACAGATTCCTGTCCCACAGACTTCCCATACTCTGGAACAAACTACCTATCAAACAGAGCTTATTAGTACTCTTCAAGAAAAATCTTGACGACTGGATGGGAAATAGGAAATTCACCCCGGGGATCATCTCTGTGGCTCTGCTCGACAGGGGCACAGGAAAATAATTTTCTTGGGTGGCGAAAGCCAGGGTACCTTTTTGGCTAGGCTTATATAGGCCCTAGGGCCAACAGCCTAGTACCTACCTATGAACCTATAAATTGAGTACCATTGCCAGAATAAAGTTTGTGTGGACTACCATGAACTGGAAAATGACGTTTTAACTTAGTGATAACAGCTGTTGAAGTTCAGTTTGGTATTAAATCAATTTCAAACCAATTTGAGTAACAGTCTACCAAAACCAAATAGTTTTGATTGTTCCACTCAAACATATCAGTTGCTAAAGCAGACCAAGGTAGTTGCTATTGGATTTAGATGAAGCAGTTCACTTTACAAATGCACTCTGGTACTATTACATACTGAACAAGAAGACAGAACTCGAACAAGGTTTTTTGATAATGAAGACCAAAATACTAGCTCTCTTGTCTCTCTCTAAGTGGATAATAAACCTGAGTGAATACGATGCAAAAGGAAACAGGAAAAACAATTTTAGGACCTTTGAAAATAATGCCATCTTCCATCAACAATTCATCTCTGTAAGGAAAATACAACTGCACCCCAGGTGATGCACTAGATTGCTTTAACGGCCATCAGACATTGATGTAGTCATTAAGCTTTTATGAAATCGGATCAGTCGTAGTGGATCAGTCGCAGTGTGATCTCTCAACTCATCAAATCCAGTGGTGACAAAAGTACTCAAGGCCATGACATCAAAGTCAAAAGTTTCAGCATCAGTCTGTTCTGTTATACTTCTAGGCGATCTAGAAAAGGAAATCAGCCAGACAGAACTGTACTTTTGTAATTTGAGCATTATTCTTTGTAATCTCGCTGGAGCGGAATGCATAGGCTTCTTTAGAATGGTAACTAGAGGCTAATGATCAGTTTCGATCTGAATAGCTCTACCATAAATATAATCTCTCTCAATTTGGGCATAGTGCATCTCAGTTTGAGTAAGTGCACTAGATGCACAGGCTTCTGGTTTGTCCTCTTGAAGAATAACTGTACCAAGACCAAAACTTGAAACACCACAGTAAAGAACAACTGGTTTATTCATATCATAGTACTTTAATGTAGGTGGGGTGGCAATTTTCTGCTTAAGGTCATGAAACGCCTTCTGATGATGTTGCAACCATGACCATACAATATTTTTGCATGTTGGTTCTCTCAAAGGTGCTGTCAAGCTCACTGAAATCTGGTA
Organism: Protopterus annectens; assembly: GCF_019279795.1. Taxonomy (NCBI): domain Eukaryota; kingdom Metazoa; phylum Chordata; order Ceratodontiformes; family Protopteridae; genus Protopterus; species Protopterus annectens. The sequence goes on along the minus strand of NC_056751.1, from coordinate 737,713,500 downwards.
TAAACCTGCCTAAACACTTGTCCATACCCAGAAAACGATGTAAACTTTGCACATTGTCTGATGTTGACATCTCTAAAATAGCCATTTGGTTTGTTGGGTCAAGTCTTAAGCCTGTACTTGTAAACAAATGCCCAACACAGGTTACTTCTGGGAGTCTGAATTTGCACTTCAGAGGACGGAGCTTCAAATTTACTTCACATGCTCCGTCTAGAACTTTCTTCAGGCTTCCATCATGCTCTGCTTCGCCACTGCCTCCAAACTAAGAGATAGTCTATTACGGCACAAAGATATCTTGAAAAAATTTGTTCCATTGTACACCAAGAGATTTCAGTCGCAGAATTTATTCCAAATGACATACTTAGGAACCTGTATCTGCCAAACGGATTACCAAAAGTAGTTAGAAATGAGGATCTGCGATCAAGCATCACTTGCCAAAATGAACTCTTCGCCTCCAAAACAGAAAATACAGTGGCATTTGGTATTAAGAGCTGCAACTTCCTCAACTGTGTGCATTGGATGCTATGGCCTTTTTAATGCTTTGTTCAAATGTCTAGGATCAATGCATATTCTGATTTCGTCTGAGCCTTTCTTATGAGCTGTTACCATGGACGATACACATTCGGTTGGTTTTGTGACTGGACAAATCACATCCTGCTGCACCATCTTATCCAACCGAGCTTTGACTTCATTTTGCATTACTACTGGAACTTTTCCTGCTTGTCTGGCCACTGGAGTGATCTCTGTATCCAACTTCACGGAATACAACACTGAAAGTTTGTCCAACTTGTCATCGAAAACATCAGCATACTCTTGAGAAAATGGCTTCAGAAAAACTTGAACTGGAACTTTGACCTCTGCGGATTGTCCATTGATTCGAACCATACAAAACACTTCATTCCTTGTTAATAAGAAGTTTACTGAAGTTTACTGCATCAACTCTTTCTTCAAGTACTGAGACACCATCCACACAGAAAGCTGAACGTTGTCGGCTCTACTTGATCAACTTGCTTCTTTCTGTGTTCTTTTTTCTACAACTGAGCGAGGTTTACCTGATTTGCAAAACTTCTGGAAATGGTTCCTTTTTTTTACACTTATGGCATTGCTGACCATGCGCTAAACACTTCTCTTTTAGACTCATGATTTGTACCACAATTACGACGGTTAACAATAAAGCAAGACTTGGGTTTTGCTGACTCATGTTTGTGTTGCACTGAGCTGGCGGTGGAGCTTGCACTTTTTCTGGAACTTTCTGGAAACCTTTACACCCACTTTGGAAACCCTGTGGCTGCCCTTTTATTAGGCCTGCTTCTGTTTGCCACGTGTTGCATACTATCTACTTTTCCTCTGGAGCTTTCTGAAACCATGCTTTTATCACTTGCAAGCATGTTCATATGGCTTTCTGTCACCTCATGGATCTGACAAATCTCTTTTGCTTGCTTAATGTCAAATCACTGTCACAAAGTAAAATCTTTCTCACTGCAGAATTATTAATACTACACACAAGTTTGTCTATCAGCTCATCTTTCACATCATCAAACCGACAAGTTTTAGCTTTATTTCTTAAGTCTGTTACACAAGCTGCAAACGTTTCCCCTGGTTTCTGATCTCTTGTGCAAAACAAATGCCTAACGTAATGTTCGTCTGGGGGTTACACATTTCTCTGAACTTACGATTCAAACACTCGGGGTCTTCCCTTGATTAAGCTTGCACAACAATATGACAGTCTGCACCTTCACCTTCATACACTCCTGGTGCATATACAAATAAAACTCTCTCTATGGCTTCAGAGCCTGCTACATTTAGCAAAATGAATGACTTGGAATGTGCCTCTTTATCTGCATAAGCCGCTTGTATGAAAACACGGTACTCTTGTTCGAATATTCTCCAGTTCTCGGCAATATTCTGATAAAATACAACTGGTTGAGGTTTTCGAAATCCGCCTGCCATATTAACACACATCTGCGAAGGGTCTTGCAAACACAAACACACATGTGCATAAGTAATTGGCATAAACAATTTGTTCAATGTTTTTGTGCTCTGTATTTATACTTTCCCTCTTTCAGCTTATCAGAATTATGGGAGTGAACAACCTCATAGTACTTTCAAATAACTGGGCTTTGAAATAAACTTTTCAGGCTTCTTGATGCTTTACCGTACTTTGTGAAATAGCTTTTCAGATTTCTTGAGGCCTTACTGTACTTTGAGAAATAGCTTTTTAGAACTATCAATGCTTTATGAAACTTTTCAGAGTAGCCTTTTAAACTTTTCGATACGTTACGGAGCATTGCGGACTTCTGCTGTGCTTTATGAAATCTTCGAGTAGTAAAAGGCAGAAACACGAAAATCATTTACTTTGGGAATTGGTAAAGGCAAAAATGCTAAAAGTCACTGATCATCACTTGCTATGCTTGAGGAATCAGTAAAGGCAAAAATGCTAAAATCAGTTGCTTCGAAATTGGTAAAGGCAAAATGCTAAAGTAGTCGCTTGGAACTTTATCGATAAGGGCAGGAATGCTACAGTCATGCACCATCATTAGTCAAAGTCACCACTTTAAGAAACATTTGAGAACTTTACGATGCAACTGAGCAATTCACCAGCACTGTACTACTCTTGTAAACTTTTGTAAGAAACATTTTTTAATCAGTGCAAGAAACATATCAAGCAATTGTACAATGCAAATAAATCTACTTCTGTTGCCCAAATTCAATATCATTTGAAGTATCTGCACTTTGCAAACGACTACACTCAATACACTGAAATGTCCCCAAAATGGCAGTACCTTGCTAGGCAACTCTTTACAGTACAAGAAGCACTCTGTAATGGTGGCACTTTACGAATAGACACACCCAGCACAACAACTTTTCTTCAAATAAGCTTGCTTTGACTGGATTACATGAGACACTTGCACTTTGCACTGACCAACTTCGAATAACTTTAATTATGCCTTTGATACAATACGAAGTCATAGTTATGCCCAAACACAAGCAGTAGTCGCCTTGCTTTATTTTTGCTTATGGTGCTTTTTTTCCTTTTCTTATTCTATTCTTTTTGCTTGTCTAAGCCCTTTTTATGCCCAATGTGCTTTCTTTGTGCTCATTTTACTCTAAAAATGCCCAGTTCTGCCTCAAACATGCTCGTTTTGTACTAAGTCAATCGCCTTGTCAAATTCTTTTATCGTAAACATTTTCTTTAGTTAACAAACTTTTTCTATTTTTCACGTCTGATAATGTGGTTTGTGCCCTTGTAATGCCCTTTCTTATCTCTTTGCATAGAGTAAATAATTCATATTATTTTTCATTACCTTTGGTTCTTTCTGGTTGTGTTTGTACTGTTCTCTCGGATTTACCTTCAATGTCGTCTTTACATCGCATGGCTCCAAATGTTTTTCTGGTTTTCCATCCCGGTTCTGACACCATATCGCTTAAGTGTTAGTACACAAATAAACGAGTCTTTGTGGGTTCTGTTTTATTCTATACAAGCGCATCACTGTAGAGGCTTATTGATTATGTAACTACTGTGATCATACATGCTTCACTCACTGGCTGCTTCTACAAAATGGCACTAGGGATTGCACGTGTCTGGAATTTATACATGCACGCACAGCCTCACATGCTTCTTAAAGACATAGCGCACACACATTAAACTCTGGTCTACAGTTGTCGATCGAGACTGGTTGCTATGCTGGGGAGATGTCCTGTGCAGTTTAGTATTTGCTCCAGGATCTGGATGAATGTCTTCACTAAGAGAGAGTTTGGATGCTATGTTAACCAGAGTTTTTTTTAAAGATTTTATGTATGTAACCATCATATTTCTGAGAAACAATAGGGGTGTTAGAGTGAGGGAGTGCAGAGTAATGAGTATACTGAAGGGTTGCTATGTTGAAGACAGAGGAGGATATAATGATATTGGTTGGTTTAACTTTTTGTGGGTTCAGGGAAGAAGTAGTGTGAAATAAGATAGGTTCTTTTTTAGGTTGGTGTGGTAGAAGGAGACATGAGTGGCTAATGTTAGGAATATTAAGGCAGCAACCTGTAAGTATAGTATATTGTAGAAGGGCGGAGGTTGGGAGAAGGCCATTTTTGTTAGCTTGGTTGGAGCTTGTTAGGTCTTAAAGTGGAATATAGTTCAATGTGAACTGTTTTTATTAGTAAGGGCTGTGGTAGGTGGAGTTTCTAATTTAGCACCAAATGGATCATAAATGGTAGTATGTGGCGATTGGATGATTTGGGATGTTAAGAGTGGTTAGTTAAGAATTTAAGCAGAGAAAGTGGGAGTGGGTGAGAAATGGGGGCAGGGTAGGGGAGCAGAGTGAGCCCAGTGTAGCGAGGGCGGATGGAGTGGGCAAAGGTGCAGGGTGTCCAGAAAACAGTCAAGTCAGTCAGGCAACACCTTTTGCCCAAGTAGCATCCCTGAAGCACACAAGTTTAAAATTGCACTGTTAGAACCAGTGGGGTGAAGAGCTGGTAGTTGGTAAGATAAGGGCCAGAAACTCATTAGAAAATGAACTGCTTTTTGGGTAAGGAATAGATGGAACCTTGGAAGAAGTCCTAGCAGTGTGCACACCACTTTAAACAAAAAGGTAGCAATTTAAAACTGAAACGCTGCTGAATTATAGAAGTTACATACACTGCAGGCACTAGTTTTAAATCCTGATGCATTTGTGCTGTTGAAAACTAGTTCCAGGCAACTGCATCAATGGGGGGTGGACACAGGGAATGTAGATTTAAGAGTGGTGAGCACATTGCCACAGGGGCGTTGAGAGAGAGAGAAAACATTCTGAGATTGTGAATTTATTAAATACCTCATTCTCCCCTGGAATCGCAAATTAGTTTTGAAGATGCTGACACCACCCCCCCATTTGAATCAGCCAGCTCGGTGGACCTAAAATTCCACTCCTGGGAGACCCTCTTCCTATGAGAGTATCACCTCAACGAAGAGCATTTCAGAGTTGCAAGCACTTTCATGCCCCCCCCCCCAACTGATCTTTTATAAAGATAGGATTGCCTTAAGAAATAATCTTTAATGAAAGCGCAAGTTAACCTATACTGTCTCAATGTGTGTAGACAAAAGGTTCTATCTGCAGGGAACAGCGCAACACAGAAATCATGACCAACTATCGCTTGCACCTACAAAAATGTGAAAAAAAAGAGTGCCTAAAGTAGCTTTGTTTCGGCCTGCACATCGTTTACATAGAACTCTTCTATACATGACACCTGTGCTGCAGCAACATGGGCTTCGTAAATCTTCAGTATATACTTTCATGAGACACTATAAACTGGAACAAATCTCTACACCAATGTGTCTCTTTTGGTACATCACACTCTGTGGAATTCTGTCATGATGCCACTCAAGATGTCCAAGTGAGGACTACACGTCATGAGTTGAAGTGAATAATATAATACAACACACAACAATTATCTACCATTGGATTTGGATTAACCAAGTCTGTCCACTTAACCAAACCCACCATTATCCCTACTCCAAACTGTTACTGTATTCTCCTGACAGACGTTACAGGCTTTCTAATCATGGGTAACTTGGGGCAAAAGATGTGGAGTAGAGTGTTGAGGGAGAAGCTGAGAGTTAAAGTAGGAGAAACAGAAGTGCTAGACATATGTGTAGTAGTAGCCAGGGTTTGGAAAGTTAACAGAGACCTGTAATCTGAAAGACAGGATTAGATTATGTGTAGTGGCTTTAGAGTAGTAATGGCATAGCAAACAATCACACTTCACAACGAGCGAGTTAATCAAGTGACCCCAGGGTCCCTAAGCCACAGCCCCCAAAAAGGAAATCTAGGAAAAGAAGTTGCTGTAGGTTGGCCATGGGCAAGGAGACAAACAGGCTGACCTTAGTCCGAGAACACACAGAGTGGGCCATCTGCCCACAGCAACATTTTGCTTACCTTTCTTACTACACCATCCCCCTAAAGAACAAAATACTTAATTGTGCTCCAACTATATTTACACATTCCAACAACTGGTTACCTGTAACTATAAGCTGAACCAGCAGATGGCAGCAAAATATTTAGGCAGAACCAATTACTTCAGTATTCATTGGCAAAGTATTCTCTCCATGCAAATCTGCAAGTTAGAAAAACGAAAGCATAGCTCACAGAGAACAAACAAACAATGAATAAACTACCCATAGTTACTAGAGAAATACAATTCAAAATATATCACAACCATAAAGATGAAATCCAAAACACACATGTAATCTGCATTACACGTAAAAAAGTAAAGGATAAATTCATGTTGATATTTCTTACTTATTCCAATGTGTTCTTTTTCTGCGTCGGCATACACCAGCTGATGTCTGTAGAACAATAGAATCTGGGGTGAATGGATTAATGTTCACACGAGGTGTTTTGCTTCGGCTGCAAGTGGAATCGGTCCTCTCAGATTTTTCCACATTCCGGAAGAGACTGCCCCTTCGTCGCACAGATGATGAACCTACCTCTCTGGCCTTAAAAAGCAAACTCTATAAAAGAGAAGAAACATATGTATAGGACTGAAAATTACTAAAACATCTCACCAGGCTTCTTAGAATTTAAAGCAGTTTTTAAGATTAGAATTTAAAGCAGACTCCCATTCTGTAAAACATCAAGCAGTTACAGGAAGCATGGAACAAAAACTGTTCTGGCAGGTACTCACCATAACTGAAAGATGCATTTATTTACAGTAATGAAAGCTCTGGATTGATTGTTCCATCATCCTCAACATAAAGACTTAGTCAGCCTGCTATGGAAACTCTCTCATGCCATCATACACGTTTCCCTTTACCCATTATGCTCAAGAAAGGAGGACCATTTTTCAAAATCTCGTAAGCCCCCTTAAGGCAAGGGATCTACCTAACAAATAAACCACATACAATGTCAAGGCTCATCAAGTCCATGCTGGGGAGTGGTGGATGGTGTTGGGACAATCCAGGACCTAGTGCCAAGGTAAGCACATCAATTTTGTACCTAGACCTGTACTTTCACCATGGGCACCTTCATGACAGAGCCCCAAACTATCCTCTTGGGTGGGTCTATAGATTAAAACTATCATGTACACCTTACCAAAGTAAAGTATTTGAAGATGCTCACAAAGCCACTGCACGAGCTCTATTACTCTGTTATTAAGGTTCTACTGACATTTTTTTTCATAAGAAAATATACTTTTGTAAACCATTTCTGAAAGGGTTAGCTGTATAGTCCAAACTCTTGGCCAAATAAACAGCAGAGGATATTTCTGATCACCTTCATCCTACCTACATAATATTTGAGTTGGTAATGAATATCCATACAGTGCAACAGATATTCTTCCCTTGTTGGTGTACTGCAGACATAATACTTGCACATTATCTACTGGACTTAAATCCATCTCTGTTACAACCACTGGCAAATAGATGGGGTTTCCAGCTTTACTTTCTTCATATCTTGAGTTCCATAAAACCAGCGCTATGGCATAGTGGGATAAAGACTCAACAATAATGGTATGGGCATCTGAGGCACTGCCAGGGATGGATGGGCATGCCCATACAGTGGGGAGGGTGCACAAAAATTCTTCCCGAGGAATACTGACTGGAAAGAATAAAGCACTGGGCGGGGGGTAGGATTGTTGTATGGAGAGCTTTAAGTTCAGAAGTTCTACTGGAGAAAGTGACAATTACCAACATGAGAGCCTTCCAAGAGGAAAGAAAAGTCTGGCAGTAGTGGTGGGCGTAAAATGGGATCAAGTCATATTTTGCAACCAAAAATCATATTGAGGAACATGATTTTTAAATTGTTTGATGGTGAACAATGGTACGTTTCTGGAATGTTTTACAGATCTTTAAAAGGAGTCCAGAGATAAATTGTTGGCTCCAGACTGAAAACCTGCCTCCACACTAAGCCTTTAAAACCTGGATAAGGTTAGTCTAGCTACTTCTCAAAGGGCCCTTGGCCACCACCAGAAGTCAAGAAAACATGCAGTTAAGTAAAGGGTATGAAGGTTCTGTTAGGGTATGCTAAAGGGGTGAGGTAATGGGCGAGTTAGAAGTCTGCTGGTTGGCCTTAAAATCTAGAGGCCAACTTGCTGAAACCAAAGCAGTGCTAACAGAATGAACTTAGTTGGCACAACCTGAATATTCAGAAACTTCAGAATAAAGAGAAACAGAAGAGAGAATAAAGGAGACTAAAGAACCATGGGGTGTATAACAGCATCTTCAAGGCATTCTCTGTCAGAGAAAAAAACACAAAAAGTTGCCATATTTGGAATTGGCTGAGGATGCAGACAGGTCAGTGTAAGCCTTCCCCTCGATGCTGGAACAGAGTTCTGATTGCCAAATAGTTGAAGGACCACTTGACAGGCATCGATAAACAATGGCTCGGCCTGTCCACTGCCTGGTACAAAGCAATGGTGCGCAAAAGGCCCGCTCAAGGGGATAAATTAGTGCTCACTTGCTTGTTCGAATACCGTACCATTGCCATGCTGTTGGAGTGGATAGCTGGGGGAGGGGGGGATACTACAGTTGTCATTTCCTTAGCAGTGATGCGCAGAGTGGCCTCTGTCTACGCCTGTATCCACTGAATGGTTCTGCTGAGTGGGTAGAAAATGGTTCCCTCCATGTTTATGTACCACATCACTGTAGTACTGTCTGACTACTAGCACAGGGCATGGAGTCCACAAAGATGGTTCAAAGATTTGACAGCATTTATTAGGAGCCATCATTTGACAATGATGCACAGTCCCAGTACTTCATTCCCTCGGACACATCCCCTCAGGCAAAGTCTGGTGTATCTGTGGTTACAGGCTGAGAAGGGAGACATGGGTTGAGAGACAAGAATTTCACCCAGAGCAGCTTTTTTAAATTTGTTTCACTTCTACTTCCAGTGGTAGGGTTTGTGTAAGGGGTGCTAGCACAAGGTCCAAACTGATTTGACAAATCATTGAATCATCCTCGTGTGAAATCAGGGCAAAGGAAAGTACAGTTTGTGTAAGTAAGCTAAACTTACCACAACAAATGTTTGAGTGATCACTGCCCCAGTAGACTTAGTTTTCAAAGCTTCAGGGCACCTTCCACATACCCAACCTGTCAAGCACCTTAAGATGAGCTGACTAAAAAGACAAGTTTGAGTGCTGAGCCCTTCAGTGCTTTCCTGCTAGCAGAGACAGAGATGCTGAGCCCTAACAGGGCAATGCTAGGAACAACAAAAAATGTATGTCCACACCCTGGCATATACACCAAAAAAAAAAAAAAAATCCGAGCAGGATAGAGGAAGGGAGCAGCTGCTGCAGCAGTGATCATTCTAACCTCTACTGTTACAGTAAGTACAGCAAAGGTCTTCATACTGACCACTGCTGCAGAAGCCTTAGTTATGTGGGTAGAGGGTCACAGTTAACTGTATTTGGGAGATGAAGCAGAAGGGTCCTTACTTTTACTTCTAAATCTACACAAAAAGCAATACCTCCCTGGTTAAAAATGAGTGATTACCAGTTAATGTACACATAAATGTCTCATCCCTTTACCTAAAGACATGCATACATCTATTTAGCTGTTAATGTATGCACTTAAACATAAGCAAAAATGGGTGGGTCACGACTACAAATAAACTACAGAGAAAAGCATGTCTAGCGTTGAACATGCTGGCTGAGACAGACTGAAACAAGAGAGTGATACTTGAGCATCAAAAAGGCAGCACCCTTCAGCGACTGTGGCAGGAAAATGGAAATAATAAATTAAAAGGCACCAAATAACATCTAGATGATTTTTTTGGGAAAAGAATCTCTGGAATAATATGAACTAATACAGGAAAACTCTTCAGTGTCAAAAAAGATGCATGAAAAAATAATTATACAGAGACAACTCTTTATTAACCTTCAAGTCTCGCAACTGTCTAAACTTGAGCAAAGTTTTAACAGTCAAATCTGCGGTAAAATATAGCAATAGAACAAACCACTGCTTAGCAGTCAGAACATTAAACCTGTGAACTACAACATAACCAAGCTCTTTCTCAGCTAACTACAATAGGTTCATAGGTTGGTACTAGGCTATCGGCCCTAGGGCCTATACAAGCCTAGCCATAACAATTCTCTGGATATTTCTTCCCACAATATTTACTTCTCTGGACCCCTGTCTAGCAGGGCGACTGACATGATCCCCGGGGTGAATTTCCTATCTCCCATCCAATATAGGTTCATAAATACAATACACAGGGTTTTCTATAAGTCAGAAAACCGTGGAGCCCTTAAACTTAATACAACGCCACTCAACCAGTAGAATTTTACACTGCACAGAAAAAAAATCTCTAAATCACTATATATTCAAATAGTGTTGCTAACCCATGGATTCAGACCCCACTACCACTAAAAACCATTCAGAATTATGGCCCACAGCTTGTATTCGCCAATACTTGAACAGTTTTACTAGCATCTCCCAGCCATATACGTAGTTTAGTGACATAGCCTTTGTGACAGCCACACACACACTATCCATGAACTTGCTCTATATTGCACCTCTAACTGTAAATAAACATTTTCTTCCCTACCTAGTTCCTTCCCTCACCTCCATTTAATTTGAATATCTAAGCACAAAAAGCCCAGGATCTATGGCTTTATTTTACTGTATTAAACCCCCCAGTAGTTTTGCGCAAAAGTGGACATGGACTGAGTGATTCACATGACAAATGGCCGTGATATTGTATGCAATTGAGGCATGATTGTCATGTCATGCAGATTTGCTTCACCGTTCACTTGAATATTCATCGATGGGGCAGTAAGCATCTTTAATGGTTTCTGTTTACTACTTTCAGCCATACACGCGCAGTGTTTTTTCTTTTGTGGAACTCTGTGGTTTGCTGTATAAAAAATGCATATGCGTGTGGTCACAGATTATCTTGATCTTGCCCATTACAACGAAACTCTTGTCAAAGACAGGACAGAAGTTATGCAGATAGCAGGAGCTGGTTAAGTGTAGGAAAAAAGGGGTAAAAAAAAAGCTTTCCACAGTTGCAACCAGCCAAGCAACAGCATAGAAAAACATACACGCAAAGCAACTCAGGTTCTCAAAAACATGGAAATTTAAAAACTTGAGATTATTGAACAGTTCACAAGTTATTCAACTGTGCTGCCACTGCTGTATAGTGAGTTATCCTTTTATTTTAAAGCCAAACGTTTCAGAAGGCACAACTGCAACACAAACCATAAAACTCAACTAAACTTGTAAAATGCAAGTTCTCTGCTGTATAAAGGGAAAAGACAAAACTGCTAAAATTTGGAAAGATGACGAGAAAGATAAAGAAAAAACAGGTCTATACTAACTCAAAACAGCAGGTGAATAAGCATCCACAGCTAACCAAGTTTGTATCACATCCACTTGGAGGTATTTATAAAATTACTGCTGTGGTTAGTAACAAATCAAACTGAATAGGCAAGGATGGATTTCAGAAGAAAATATGGTAATTACGTATTATCACAACCACATCTGGAAGTCACCCTAACTGGTAAAGTCATACCGAAACTACTTGATGTTACAGTGAAATGGGATGTGTAAACTTCAAATTGCTTTTTTATCCCATTGCTTCTGAAACAGGACTAGGAGTAACGACAAAATTGGTCTTCCTGGGTACCGTCATTTAGTGCCGTGACTGAATGGAAAAGTTTAAGGCATACAGTAGCAGCTTGCCAATCAAAGCAGCTATTCAGGCTTCTGATTAAGGTGCCTTTTCACATGTACATTTCTAACCATTTTGTTTAGCTCCAACTTCATAGAGGGGTGAAGTAAGGGGTACAATTGGTTACTTTTTTGGACGTGCAGTCATAATGTGTTCTTTTTAAGTTGTGTCTTGTCATGTATAGCTGTGCAATTGGTAATTTTTTTGGACTGGCAGTGTTATGTTCTTTTTAAATTGTATTTGGTTATGTATAGCACAGTGAGCCTATGTAACACGCTTTGGCTTAACACAGAGTATGCCTTTGAATGGTTTGTATTTGGCTGGTAATCGCTTTCCTTACATGAGTATTAACATTAAACACAATAATTAGATTGCACTGTGGAAGAATCAGGGCTTCTTGAAGTACTAACAGTTGCATTACTTGTTATTCCCTGTTCGTTTCGTTTTGCCTGAAGTTACGGTGGTAAACGATGCTACCAGGGAAGAGGAATTTGTCCGTTATTGCAGTTCCTCTTTCAGAAACAAGTTGATGCAAAGCTGTTTGGGACTTCACACACCCCTTTTTACTTCACTATAAAGTCAGTTGCCGATAAAGTACACGGGGCTGCAAATGTGGTTGCGATAATACACAAGTATCGAAAAGGATATAGCAATGAGGTATTACCCATGACAGTATAACACATTCACAGACACTACACATCTACGACAAAAAAAAGTGTTGTAAACAGAACAAAAGGGTCAGTAATGGTTTACTGTATATTCTACGGTATTAACTCCAGACAAGATCTGCATACCACACGCTCAGAATGCAGACTGAATATTCATGCGGAAGAAGACGACAAACATGAATATTGATGTTTTTTCATACAAATTACCTGGTGCTGGGTCATGGACAGGCCTTGCTACTGCACATCCAGGTGGGGGATAATACAGTAAAACAATTAGCTATTTGACAAGCCCACTAATACACATCTTCCAATGCTCAATGTTTGCTATACAACAATGCATAAATATCTTTTATATTGTTTTTATTTCATATGAAAGTAACACTTACATGCTAATAAGATTACTGTACCAATATTTGCTCATGCAATCGCTGAATGTCTGTTTAAAAACAACATGTTGGCAGTTTTTCTCCATGGCCCTCTGATGTATTTTTTTGTTTTTAAACTAAGTCCAATCAGATGAACCCAGTAAACAAAGGAAAATGAAACAAATCAAAGTAAATAAAACTCAAATGTGTCAATTCCACTCATTTATCCTATTCAGAGGTACAGTGACCTTGGGAGCTATAACCTGGAGCATGCAGACAGAATCACCCTCCCCACAAAATGCTTTAAAGGCATTACAGGTAGTTATAGAGCCAATTCTAGTCATGAATTTAATCATTCTAAAGCAATTATTTTACAGCTGGTAATTTGTTGGAGCACTTCTTTATTTTAAAACAACTGGTTAACCATGGTCTTTTTTCTAACATCACTATCAATGCCTAAAGCAGTTATTTTTTAACAATTACTTCACTATTATCAAAATACTTAATATTTGGCTATTCATATAGCTTTCCAAAATCCAAGCATTACCGTGGCATTATCCCAACCCCAGACCACCCCCTGCACAGAAATTCATCACAGGCCACAGAGGACGTCAAATTATCACCAAATGCTCTCCAAATCCTCTCCCATAGAAACTCAGCCAGTCACTTAACCTGCTCTGCTCACTCCATGCAAGTCACTCTCATGCAGGGAGAATTAAATTTAAAAGCTCACTCCTCTGAATAGTTCATGTCACCCAGACTGTCACAATTTCAAAAAAGTAATAAAACCCCATTTCTTTAAGAAAGGGAATTATAGTGAAACATTCACATTCAAAACTACCCCCGAGATCATTGTACCTAAAAAGAAAATCACCTCAAGATTACTGTGATCTTGACTTTAAGAACAGGATCGCAAATAGATGACTTCTAGGAGTCATTTGTGATGGACAGCCCAGTAGTAGTTAAATCTCAGTCCACTACATATTCTGTTACTTTGATCAAAACTACATTCTCTTCAATTCTCTAAATTCTTCCAACACCAGGGGGTACCCCAGGCAGTGTGTGAAAAAGGTCAGAGATCACTGCTTTACCCCAGTTGACAAATACTAGCTGTGGTTTGTGATGCAGTCCACATTCCTCACCGAAATCCAGACTCTCATTAAAACAGATAACGGGTCTTATGAAATTATACAAGTGTCTTGACAAAATTAAAATCAAATAAAGTACACACGCAACTACTAAAACTTTCTACAAACTAGCGAGAACCTCCACAGCAGAAGAGTTAAGAGGTTTTGGCACAGTCGACTTGCACAAACACTGCAGCTACAAATCATAGATGACTCTCAAAAATCCACCAAAAGTGTGCATACCAACCTCCATTGAAAATGGGCTTTCCCAGTCGAATTTTCTTGGTCAAAAACAAATAAAGTTTGAAACATGCCTTTTCAGGCGTAAACCAGGATTACAGAATGAAGCTCATTAACAGCCTGTAACCGTAACCCTCTAAGCTACACTGACAAGACTAAAAATATATGCTTTGATGAATGCACATATGGACAATCTAATATGCCTACTTTGGAAAGGATAATGAACTTCTCAAAACCTGTCAAGATTTTTCACATTCTATTTTGCACAATTGCAGATTACGCAAGGAACTGTATTCTCAGGGATCTCAACAAAAAAATCCCCCCTCTACACAACAACTGCAAAGGCATCCTCTACGTACACCTGAGCTACTACCAGCTCAGGCACAAGAAACCTTTTAAACCTCATCCAAAGGATGTCACCTTAGGAGTACAGCATCAACCAAGCCATGCCACAATGTGTCAGTACCAGAACACAAGTCCAAACAGCTGGTGTGGGGACAGACCCCACAGCTTTGTGGTATTCCCAGCACCAAAGCCAAGTGTGGTACCCCGTCAGCCATTGGCACTGTCTAATGACCAAAGTAATTAAACTAATTAAAAACATGGAACATTTGTATTTACTTATTATTTAACATCTGGGATGATAGACTGGTACAACACGCTTTTCAGTCACTACCCGTGCCATGCCATTAGGCATGTACAAAACAAACATAAGTGAGTAGTACTTGCGATAGTACTAAAGTGGAAAGAAGCAAAAACATTTAACAAATTTGTATGCTGGGAAATGTGAATAAGGTGGCAACATACAATTGTTAAAACAAAACACAGGGAAAATTATCTATGATCGCTTAGTTGAACAGCTAAGCTGTAAGCAGAAAATAAAACGAGTGAAAAAGCAAGCAAGCAACAGAATAATGAAATTCCCGTTTACAATAAAAACTGAAAAAACTAATTTGACATATTTCTCCACTCTTGCTTATTTACTATTTGCTGACGGGGGTGGTGGACTGATCTCAAAGGAGCCATTTCAACCATTGCCTGGAGATGCGCAAACCACTAAAAGTACACAATCCACTAAAAGTACACAATAACCACTAAAAGTACACAGTACTAGAAGTAGCAAAACACATATCACACAATAACATGGTATTAAAGCTGAGCAATTAGCAAGATAATCAGAAGGGAGCCCTAACTTAATTAAACCCTCAAGGTGTACAGGACACCCCCATTAATACTACTACTTCACCTGCAAGCAGAAAGTAGGCAAGGTAATACACCTACAACTGTTAATAAAATTATTTAACATGCCTTTGGCAGATTTTTAAATCAACTAAATGGGAGGGAAGGCAGCCCTCCTGCCATTTATTACACCTGTGAATGCCCCATAGGAAGTTTGGTGAGACCCTGTAGACATAACTCCAATACAAGAAAATGACAGCTTACAATAGACAAAGTAGTTATGCCATCTACTTTAGCTTGTTTATAACTTTAAATGTAGTAACCCAGAATTACAGACCATCTGTAATTCTACTATACAAACCATGACCACAAACATAACATAAGAAAGTATATTGGTTAGAAGTACATTTTGTGAGACGCCATTACAAAATCTGCTGTAAGTGAAAAGGATTTAGGATACAGCTTAAGTCAGCAATATAACAAATTAGGGTATAAAAATAAACTGTTGGATTCTCAAGCTCAACAGACGTAGCCCAATTTCAGGGGTAATGTGGGAGCAAAGTTAAATTAAGGGACTTAAGAGTCACAAAAGTACTTTTGCAACTGATGGTTAGCAATACTGTTAGCATATCTCTTCACGTACTGGACAACAAAGTCACTGACACCCCAATAACTTGTACATGATTTATAGTGAGAAACATTCCAGGTTGTTCTGCAGTAATCACCCCTTAGAGCCATGACAGGGCTTCTAAGAAATATAGCCTCTGGATTTTCATGCCCTAACCACATCTAATTTTGAAAGTGTCCACAGACCAGCTTATTCAGCTGGTCAGCAATTATTTGTCTGTGTCCTCACACACACACAAAAAAGAATCATCATACATAAACAATCACTGTCTACCTGACTACTGTGGGCTACCAATCATCAAAATACC